>NC_057808.1:219713664-220005943 GCF_018294505.1 Triticum aestivum
TCAGAAAAATATAAAATAAATTTTCCCCGTCTAGTTAGAAAATCTAGAATAGGGTGAACATTTTTTTAAATCAAAATAAATATTTTGAAAACATGCAATATTTTTAATGCAATAAAAATTGCAAATAAAATCCAAATAAATTCCAATAAATGATTTTAACATTTTTCCTCCAGTATTTCAATTGTTTTGGAGAAGTCATATTTTCTCCTCTCGTTTATTTTTAGAATGAAATATTTTTCCGGAGAGAAAATAATTAAAACCAAAATCCTCGTCTTATTATTTGATGAAAATCAAATATGAAAATTCGAGAAAAATCCCCAACTCTCTCCGAGGGTCCTTGAGTTGCTTAGGATTTATCGAGGATTTGTCAAAATGCAATAAAACATGATATGCAAAGATGATCTATGTATAACATACCAAATTGAAAATTTGGGATGTTACAAACCTACCCCCCTTAAGATGAATCTCGCCCTCGAGATTCGGGTTGGCTAGAAAACAGGTGGGAGTGGTCTTTCCGTAGATCTTCCTCTCGCTCCCAGGTGGCTTCATCCTCCGTGTGGTGACTCCACTGGACTTTGCAAAACTTGATAACCTTGCTGCGGGTAACTCGGCTGGTATACTCAAGAATCTTAACTGGTTTCTCCTCATAGGTCAAATCACTCTCCGGCTGAATCGCTTCCAGTGGCACAGTATCTCTCAGCGGTATCTCAGCCATTTCTGCGTGGCACTTCTTCAACTGAGAAACATGAAATACATCATGTACTCCAGACAATCCTTCGGGCAATTCCAGCTTGTAAGCAACCTCTCCCATACGTTCCAACACTCTGTATGGTCCGATAAAACGGGGCGCTAACTTTCCCTTAACTCCAAAGCGCTTCACTCCTCGAAGTGGTGATACTCGAAGATACACTCTGTCTCCGACTTCATGAACTGTCTCCTTTCGTTTAGAATCAGCATAACTCTTCTGCCTGGACTGGGCTACCTTGAGCCTATCGCGAATCAACCTCACTTTCTGTTCAGACTCCTTAATCAAATCTGGTCCAAACAACTGACGGTCTCCAACTTCGTCCCATAACAACGGTGTTCTACACCTCCTTCCATACAAAGCTTCGAAAGGGGCCATCTTCAAACTGGTTTGATGACTGTTGTTATAAGAAAACTCCGCATATGGCAAATTGTCGTCCCAACTGGATCCGTAATCTAGTGCACATGCTCTCAACATGTCCTCCAAAATCTGGTTGACCCTCTCGGTCTGTCCATCTGTCTGTGGGTGGAAAGCTGTACTAAATTCCAGCCTGGTTCCCAATGTTTCATGTAACTGCTTCCAAACCTTCGAGGTAAATTGGGTTCCTCTGTCTGATACAATGGTCCTTGGAACTCCATGCAAACATACGATCCTGGTCATGTAGATCTTGGCCAACTTAGCACTGGTGTAAGTGGTCTTCACTGGAATGAAATGAGCCACTTTCGTCAATCGGTCGACTACAACCCATATTGAGTCATAGCCTGAACGAGTCCTGGGTAATCCTGTGATAAAATCCATGCCTATTTTATCCCACTTCCATTCGGGTATTGGCAATGGTTGTAGCAATCCTGCTGGCTTCTGATGCTCTGCCTTCACTATCTGACATACATCACAAACTGCTACATACTCTGCAATATCCTTCTTCATTCTGGTCCACCAGAAAGTATTTTTCAAATCCAAATACATCTTGGTATTCCCTGGGTGTATCGAGTATGGTGAATCATGGGCTTCTTGCAAAATCAACTTCCTGATCTCCGGATCATTTGGCACATAAACGCGGTCCTCAAACCATAAGGTATCGTGCTCATCCTCACGAAATCCCTTGGCTTTTCCTTTGCTCATCTTCTCCTTTATCTCTTCAATCTCCTTGTCTGTCCTCTGAGCTTCTCTGATCCTTTCCATCAAGGTAGACTGAATCTCCAATGTCGCTAAATAGCCTCTTGGGACTATCTCCAAACATAGCTCGCGAAGGTCCTCGGCTAACTCCTGAGGTAACTCTCCTATCATGAGGGTGTTGACATGACTCTTGCGGCTCAACGCGTCTGCTACTACGTTAGCCTTTCCAGGGTGATAATGCAATCTCATATCATAATCTTTAATGAGCTCCAACCATCTCCGCTGTCTGAGATTTAACTCCTTCTGCGTGAAAATGTACTTCAAACTCTTGTGATCCGTGTACACCTCACAATGGTTTCCGATGAGAAAATGTCTCCATGTCTTCAATGCATGCACCACGGCTGCTAATTCCAAATCATGCGTAGCATAATTCTTCTCATGGGGTTTAAGTTGTTGTGAAGCATATGACACAACTCTTCCTTCCTGCATAAGCACTGCTCCAAGTCCTCGACGAGAAGCGTCGCAATAAACTTCGTAGTCCTTGCGTTGATCTGGCAGAATCAACACTGGTGAGGTAACCAATCGTTTCTTCAACTCCTGGAAACTAGCTTCACATTCCTCAGTCCAATTGAATTTGGTGTCCTTCTTCAATAGCTCAGTCATGGGCTTAGCAATCTTCGAGAAATTCTCGATGAATCTCCGGTAGTATCCTGCAAGTCCAAGAAAACTCCGGATTTCTCCAACTGTCGTGGGTGATTCCCAACTTGTCACTGTGTCGACCTTGGCGGGGTCTACTGCTATTCCTTCTCCAGAAATAACATGTCCAAGGAATCCAACTTCCTTCAGCCAAAATTCACACTTGCTGAACTTGGCATATAACTGATGTTCTCTGAGCTTCTCAAGTACCAATCGTAAATGCTCCTCATGCTCTTCCTCATCCTTGGAAAAGATTAAAATATCATCAATGAACACCATGACGAACTTATCCAAAAACTCCATAAACACTTTGTTCATCAGGTTCATGAAATAGGCAGGTGCGTTAGTCAGACCAAATGACATAACGGTATACTCATACAATCCATATCTGGTGGTAAATGCCGTCTTGGGTATATCCTGCTCTCGAATCTTTAAGTGATGATATCCTGATCGTAGATCGATCTTGGAAAATACTTTAGCTCCTTGTAGGCGGTCAAACAAATCATTGATCATCGGCAGTGGGTACTTGTTTTTGATGGTCACTTCATTCAATCCTCGGTAATCAACAACCATCCTCAGCGATCCATCTTTCTTCTCCACTAGAAGCACTGGTGATCCCCAAGGTGACGAACTTGGGCGAATATAGCCTTTATCCAGTAACTCCTTGATCTGCTTCTTAATTTCCTCCAAATCCTTTGCGGGCATCCTGTATGGTCTCTTAGATATTGGCCCTGTGCCTGGCAAAAGTTCAATCAAGAACTCAATGTCTCTATCTGGTGGCATGCCTGGCAACTCTTCTGGAAATACATCAGGATAATCCTTCACCACTGGTACTTCCTCCTGTACAACTCCTGATAAGGAATTTACTTGAGTCCTCTTCGGCATATGCCGGGATACATACTTGATCCTTTTCCCTTCCGGGGTGGTAAGCAAAATCGTCTTGCTGGCACAATCGATGTTTCCTCCATACAACGATAGCCAATCCATTCCCAAAATCACATCCAAGCCTTGTGATTCCAAAACAATGAGGTCTGAGGGGAAAACATGCCTTCCAATGGCCAATGGTATCTGAAAACATCCTTGGGTTGCCATATACTCTGCTCCTGGCGAGGTTACTAACATAGGGGTTTTGAGAACTTGGGTGGACATCTTAAACTTATTCACGAATCCCCTTGATAAGTATGAATGCGATGCACCAGTATCGAAAAGAACGGTTGCAGTAAATGACTTAACCAAAAACTTACCTATTACTGCATCAGGCTGTGCTTCAACCTCCTCCACGCTCACGTGGTTCACATGCCCTTTGTTGAACGGGTTCGGCTTCTTCCCAGAGCTTCCATTGCCATTTCCATTTTGGGCTTCAGGACAATCAGTTGCATAATGTCCCGTCTTCTGGCACTTGAAACAAGTAATGTGACTTAGATCCCTCTTGGTTGGGGTAGATGGGTTGGTGCGGTTCTGTCCGTTGCCTCCTCCATTCCCATTACCATTCTTGGAGCCATTATGGTTGTGCGAACTACCTCCTCCATGGGTATGCTGAAACTGTCCTCCCGGTTTCGGGGTAAATCGTGGCTTCTGCTGGGCTCCAGAATTGTACTTCCCTTGTCCATACTTCCTCTTACGATTTTCAATCTGCTGTTGCTTCCCTTCAATCATGAGAGCTCTATCTACCAGCTCCTGGTAGTTGTTGAAAGTTGCTACCATCAACTGCATACTCAGTTCATCATTCAGCCCTTCCAAAAAAATTTCCTGCTTGGCAGCATCTGTAGCAACGTCATCTGGTGCATAACGTGCTAACTTACTGAAATCCTCCACATACTGGCCTACGGTGCGTCCTCCTTGGCGTAGGTTACGAAACTCACGCTTCTTCATAGCCATAGCTCCTGCTGAAACATGAGCTGTACGGAAAGCTTGCTGAAACTGGTCCCATGTGACAGTGTCAATAGGGTGCGTGGCTGTATAATTCTCCCACCATGATGCTGCGGGTCCATCAAGTTGATGTGCGGCAAAACGCACTCTTTCCGCATCTGTGCATCCTGCAGTGGTCAACTCCCTTCCAACTTTGCGGAGCCAATCATCTGCAACAATCGGCTCGGTGCTACTGGAAAACACCGGCGGGTTTAGCCTTAAGAAACAGGCTAAGTGATCAACAGGTGGTGGTGGCGGTGGGTTGTTGTTGTTGTTGTTGTTGCCTTGGTTCTGCACTAACACTTGCATCAGGGCATTCTGTTGCTGAATCAACTGGGTGATCTCTGGCGGGAAAACAAATCCGGTGTCGCGTCTCGCAGGCATCTGATAGGTTTAGAAAAGATGAGAGTTAAGAATAGAATGAGGTCTAGAGGGAAAACACTACCCATATGCTCATGAGACAAATCAATCAATATCACTCAATCAAATCAAACAAGGCAAAACAATCGATCTAGCTAGCGTTACAAAGTGCTTGAACTATACTATTAAATGGGGGAAAACTACTACTGATATGGTGGTCTACTAGAAATTCTGATCCGTTGAAGACTCCATGATGTCTGCTCCAGCTTCATCAACCCAGTCATCTTCACTTGGTTCCGAGTCGGTGTCGTCGATGATGATGTAGTTATCCGGACAAGTGCATTCGTCGACTTCTGCTTTTGGCACTGGATTTCCCATGAATACTCCAATCTTCTTCTCCAGGTCGTCATTCTTCCCTACTAGTGCGTTGATTTCCTCCAAATAATCTTCGCGTGTAGATTTGAGTTCTTCTTGGAGCTCCTTGATCTTCGTTAATGCCTTCTTCAGTTCTTCCTTGTCCGTGCACATCTGGTTCTCCTGGCGACGAATATGTTGGTTCTGCTCCTGGATGAAAGCTGCAATTGATCCATCCTTCTTGGTTCTGATCATCTCCCATTGTGTGTCTCGGCGTCCACAAATTTGATAAATTGTATCCTTAAGCTCCTGGTGATAGACTTCTCCAATGCGTCCCATGGCGATGTGTGCGGCCATGCTCTTCCCTAAACTCCAGGTTGGTGCTTCGAAAACCAATCTTATGGGTTCAGTAACTGGCACAAACGTCCTTCCTGGAATGTGAACTTGAATCTTCCAGCTCTCCTCTTCGGGTAATGTGGCGTTGTAAGTTCCGGTGATGCTTGGTATTCCTATGTTCAAATACTTGGTGACTTCCTTCAAGTGTCGACCAAAAGGCGTGTCTTCATCTGGTTGCATGAACTTGCTCCTTGCATTCGCCATTCCTAAAAGAGTAGAAAAAGGACAGGGGTCAGAAATGAGAAGAGAGAAGCTTTCTAGGGCTTAGGCTTAGTGGTCGTGTCCTACAGTCAGCGTGTGCTCTGATACCAACTTTGTAGCGACCAGACCTCAAATGGTTTGTGCTGCTGTGCACCAGTGTCATCCCTGGATCAGTAATGCTGACACGCACAGTACAAATGGAGGATTTATAACAGAGTAGCAATCACACACTTATTACATCGAATATCTCCAAAGAGATTAAGTATGAGAACCATGGCTTAAGGCCATCTAATAACGATAACAGCGGAAGACTTGGAAGATAAGTGAGTCCATCAACTCCAGCGGCATCACTGAGTATAAGACCACGACCTACGGCACCTTACTCGTCGTCTGAAAAGTCTGCAACATGAAACGTTGCAGCCCGAAAACGGGTCAGCACATAGAATATGCTGGCAATGTAACACATAGAGAATAATGAACAATAATAATGCTATACTACATGCGTATACGGCTGGTGGAAAGCTCTATGGTTACAGTTTTGCGAAAAGCCAATTTTTCCCTACTGCAAAGGAATAAATTTTATTTAACTATCATGGTGGTTGTTAAACATTGAGAAGGTACCTCCAACTCAATCCCAATTAAGTGTCATCATTAACCCAACAAAATTAATTAAAAGTAACATAGTGATGAGATTCAAATGATAATCCAGGTACTAGATACTCAAGTTGTCCATAACCGGGGACACGGCTAATCATGATTAGTTTGTACACTCTGCAGAGGTTTGCGCACTTTTCCCCACAAGACTCGATCGCCTCCGCTTGATTCTCGCACTACATGATGTTTGAGAAACGGATGACCGAGACACAGTCTTTCAGAAACAATCACTCTTTACTCTGGATGGACCGGTACACCTACTTTCCCCTACATCTGCTAGCCCACCTCTTCAAGAGATCTTGTAACCTACTCAACTATGCTAGAGCCCATAATAGCTTGTGGCTGCACACGGAAGTTTCTAGCATGAATAATCTTATGATCCCTTTGAGCCTGGGTGGCGGACCTTATAAAATCAGACAACACTGGGTTCTCCAGGTGCCTCAATCCACCCAGATGTGAGTTTTAGTTGCCACCTTAAGTTGAAACATTAATAAACATCTCACATCTGTCATGAATATCTCTCAAACCCAGATCCACGTCTACGAGCGTAGCATGGCAATAATAATAGCAACGTAGAAGTAACTCCCAAGGGTTTGAATAGAAAACAGGTAATAGGTACTACCTCAACTACTTCCTAGTTCCCACAATTTAATCAGATCCTAATCATGCAATTGTTTGAGGAATAGATCTAATGCAATAAAACTGGGTATGAAAAGTATGATCAAAGTGTTACTTGCCTTGCTGATGATCCGCAAAACCTAGCGATTCGAAGTAACAAGCGGCACACTCCGGGTACTCTATCGCAAACAAACAAGCATACAATCAGTACTCATCTAATGCACAGGTAAAACTCGAATGAAAGATCCAACCATAAAGTTCAACTTAAGAACTCCGGTTTGCAAAAAGAATCAACTCGAAAGAAGCAACGAAAGTCAAACGGCGAAAGAAAGAAGCTTCGTTTACTAATCTGGATCTAGGTCAAATTTTACTGTAGCAAAAACTTGTTTAAGTAGGTTAAACGGAAAGAGAATTTCGAGACGAAACTCTAGGCGCTTGAATCGCCTGATTCCGATAAACGAGCGAGAAGTTAAACAGAAATGAAGATTCGATCAGAAATCGAATCTGAGATAATCGTAGAAAAATTCGACGAAAAAGAAAAACGGACGAACGGTTAAAGAACGGACGTTCGTTACCAGAGAAAAACCGACGAAATCGTCCGTTAAAATGAACGGTTCGGTGAACGCTCGCAAAATAATAAAACCGAAAAAAACCGATCTAGGGTTTTTTTTTAAAACGAAAGGGTTTTTTTTTTAGAAAACCGACAAAACGAACGGGGCAGTACCTCGTCGGGGCGGGGGCTCCGGCGGGGCTCCGGCGGCTCGGGGCGAGGGGCGGCGAGGGCGCGGGGTGCAGCGGGGGTGCGGGGTACGAGGGGCGGCGAGGCGGCGGCGAACGGCGGCGGCTCGGGCTCGGTCTGGCGGCGGCGAGGCGGGCAAGGCGGGCGGCGGCGAGATGAGAGGAGAGAAGAGGGGGGGTATATAAAGGGGGAAGGGGGGAGAGCTCGGCTTGGAGGAGGGGGCGGCCGGGCGGCGTGCGGCGGCGGGACTCGGCTCCTGTGCGCGAGGAGGAGGACGCGCGGGCGGGCTGGCGGCCTGGCCGCGGCGCGAGCGCGCGCGCAGTTTTTTTTTAAAGAACGTTCCACGGAAAATAATTCGTAGAAAAATAAATAAAAGTCAGAAAAATATAAAATAAATTTCCCCGTCTAGTTAGAAAATCTAGAATAGGGTGAACATTTTTTTAAATCAAAATAAATATTTTGAAAACATGCAATATTTTTAATGCAATAAAAATTGCAAATAAAATCCAAATAAATTCCAATAAATGATTTTAACATTTTTCCTCCAGTATTTCAATTGTTTTGGAGAAGTCATATTTTCTCCTCTCGTTTATTTTTAGAATGAAATATTTTTCCGGAGAGAAAATAATTAAAACCAAAATCCTCGTCTTATTTTTTGATGAAAATCAAATATGAAAATTCGAGAAAAATCCCCAACTCTCTCCGAGGGTCCTTGAGTTGCTTAGGATTTATCGAGGATTTGTCAAAATGCAATAAAACATGATATGCAAAGATGATCTATGTATAACATACCAAATTGAAAATTTGGGATGTTACAGACCATAGAAGGTTTTATTCATGTAAACAGAACAAGAATTATTCTATGACTTAAATGAATAACCGTATTGCAATAAACATGATCCAATCATATTTCATGCTCAACGCAAACACCAAATAACATTTATTTAGGTCCAACACTAATCCCGAATGTAGAGGGAGTGTGCGATGGTGATCTTATCAACCTTGGAATCACTTCCAACACACATCGTCACCTCGCTCTTAACTAGTCTCTGTTCATTTTGCAACTCTTGTTTTGAGTTACTAATCTTAGGAATTGAACCGGTATCAAATACCCTGGGGTTACTATGAACATTAGTAAAGTACACATCAATAACATGTATATCAAATATACCTTTGTTCACTCTGCCATCCTTCTTATCCGCTAAGTATTTGGGGTAGTTCCGCTTCCAGTGACCATTTCCTTTGTAGTATAAGCACTCAGTTTCAGGCTTAGGAATAGCTTTGGGATTCTTCACGGGAGTGGCAACTTGCTTGTCATTCTTCTTGAAGTTCCCTTTCTTTCCCTTGCCCTTTTCTTGAAACTAGTGGTCTTGTTAACCATCAACATTTGATGCTCTTTCTTGATTTCTACCTTCACCAATTTCAGCATCGCGAAGAGCTCGGGAATCATTTTCGTCATCCCTTGCATATTATAGTTCATCACGAAGTTCTAGTAGCTTGGTGATAGTGACTAGAGAACTTTGTGAATCACTATCTTATCTGGAAGATTAACTCCCACTTGATTCAAGCGATTGTAGTACCCAGACATTCTGAGCCCATGCTCACTGGCTGAGCTATTCTCCTCCATCTTGTAGGCAAAGTACTTGTCAGAGGTCTCATACCTCTCGACACGGGCATGAGTCTGAAATACCAATTTCAGCTATTGGAACATCTCATATGCTCCGTGGCGTTCAAAACGTTTTTGAAGTCCCGGTTCTAAGCCGTAAAGCATGGTGCACTAAACTATCAAGTAGTCATCATATCGAGCTTGCCAAACGTTCATAACGTCTGCATCTGCTCCTGCAATAGGTCTGTCACCTAGTGGTGCATTAAGGACATAATTCTTCTGTGCAGCAATGAGGATGATCCTCAGATCACGGACCCAGTCTGCATCATTGCTACTATCATCTTTCAACTTAGTATTCTCTAGGAACATATCAAAAGCTATAACGCGAGCTACTGATCTACAACATAATTTGCAAATACTATCAGGACTAAGTTCATGATAAATTAAAGTTCAATTAATCAAATTAATTAAGAACTCCCACTTAAACTGACATCCCTCAAGTCATCTAAGTGTAACATGATCCAAATCAACTAAACCATGTCCGATCATCACGTGAGATGGAGTAGTCATCAATGGTGAACATCTCTATGTTGATCATATCCACTATATGATTCACGTTCAACCTTTCGGTCTCCAGTGTTTCGAGGCCATGTCTGTACATGCTAGGCTCGTCAAGTTTAACCCGAGTATTCCGCATGTGAAAAACTGTCTTGCACCCATTGTATGTGAACATAGAGCCTATCACACCATATCATCATGTGGTATCTCAGCACGAAGAACTGTCGCAACGGTGCATAGTCAGGGAGAACACTTATACCTTGAAGGGATCATCTTATAATGCTACGACCGTACTAAGCAAAATAAGATGCATAAAAGATAAACATCACATGCAATCAATATATGTGACATGATATGGCCATCATCATCTTGTGCCTTTGATCTCCATCTCCAAAGCACCGTCATGATCTCCATCGTCACCGGCTTGACACCTTGATCTCCATCGTACCGTCGTGGTCGTCTCGCCAACTATTGCTTCTACAACTATCGCTAACGCATAGTGATAAAGTAAAGCAATTACATTGCGTTTGCATTTCATACAATAAAGCGATAACCATAAGGCTCCTGCTAGTTGCCAATAACTTTTACAAAACATGATCATCTCATACAACAACCTATATCACATCATGTCTTGACCATATCACATCACAACATGCCCTGCAAAAACAAGTTAGACATCCTCTACTTTGTTGTTGCAAGTTTTACGTGGCTGCTACGGGCTTCTAGCAAGAACCATTCTTACCTACGCATCAAAACCACAACGGTGTTTCGTCAAGTTTGCTGTTTTAACCTTCAAAAAGGACCGGCGGCAGTCAAATTCGATTCAACTAAAGTTGGAGAAATAGACACCCGCCAGCCACCTTTATTCAAAACTAGTTGCATGTCTGTCGGTGGAACCGGTCTCATGAACGTGGTCATGTAAGGTTGGTCCGAGCCGCTTCATCCAACAATACAGCCGAATCAAAATAAGACGTTAGTGGTAAGCAGTATGACTATCACCACCCACAACTCTTTGTGTTCTATTCGTGCATATCATCTACGCATAGACCTGGCTCTGATGCCACTGTTGGGAAACGTAGCATGCAATTTCAAAAAATATCCTACGCTCACACAAGATCTATCTAGGAGATTCATAGCAACGAGAAGGGGAGATCTATCCACGTACCCTCGTAGACCGAAAGCGGAAGCGTTTGACAACGCAGTTGATGTAGTCAAACTTCTTCTCGTTCTGACCGATCAAGCAGCGAACGTACGGCACCTCCGAGTTCTGCAGACGTTCAGCTGGATGATGTCCCTCGAACTCTTGATCCAGCAAAGTGTCAAGGGAGAGTTCCGTCAGCACGACGGCGTGGTGTCGGTGATGGTGAAGTGATCCGCGCAGGGCTTCGCCTAAGCACTACGTGAATATGATCGGAGGCGTAAACTATGGAGGGAGGCGCCGCACACGGCTAACAATTCTTGGGGTTTGTTCTAGGCGCCCCCTCCCCATGTATATATAGGTGGGAGGGGAGGGGATCAACCTTGGGGCGCCCCAAGTAGGAGGAATCCTACTTGGGGGCATCCTCCAATTCGGCCTCCCCCTTTTCTTATTTCCGGAGGGGGGAAGGAAAGAGGGGAGAGGGGGAAGGAAGGGGGAATCATATTCTCTCTATTTCCTTTCCTCCACCCTTTTTCCTTTCTCCACTTAGGCCGGCCCATATGGGGGCACACTAGCCCCTTCTGGCTGGTGCGTTTCCCCTCTTGGCCCATAAGGCCCATATCTTTTGCCGGGGGTGCCCGGAACCCCTTCTGGTGACCCGATATGTACCCGGTACCCTCCGGAACACTTCTAGTGTGCGAATACTATCGTCCTATATATCAATATTTACCTCTTGACCATTTTGAGACTCCTCGTCATGTCCGTGATCTCATCCGGGACTCTGAACAACATTCGGTCACCAAATCACATAACTCATATAATACAAAATCGTCATCGAACGTTAAGCGTGTGGACCCTACGGGTTCGAGAACTATGTAGACATGACCGAGACACCTCTCCGGTCAATAACCAATAGCGGAACCTGGATGCTCATATTGGCTCCTACATATTCTACGAAGATCTTTATTGGTCGAACCGTTATGACAACATACGTTATTCCCTTTGTCCATCGGTATGTTACTTGCCCGAGATTTGATCGTAGGTATCTTCATACCTAGTTCAATCTCGTTACCTTCAAGTCTCTTTACTCGTTCTGTAATACATCATCCTGCAACTAACTCATTAGTTACTTTGCTTGCAAGGCTTCTTATGATGTGTATTACCGAGAGGGCCCAGAGATACCTCTCCGATACTCAGAGTGACAAATCCTAATCTCGATCTATGCCAACTCAACAAACACCTTCGAAGATACCTGTAGAGCATCTTTATGTTACGTTGTGACGTTTGATAGCACTCAAGGCATTCCTCCGGTATCCGGGAGTTGCATAATCTCATAGTCGAAGGAATATGTATTTGACATTAAGAAAGGAATAGCAATAAAACTGAATGATCATGCTAAGCTAACGGATGGGTCTTGTCCATCACATCATTCTCCTAATGAGGTGATCCCTTTCATCAAATGACAACACATTTCTATGGTTAGGAAACTTAACCATCTTTGATTAACGAGCTAGTCTAGTAGAGGCTTACTAGGGACACGTTGTTTTGTCTATGTATCCACACATGTATCAAGTTTCCGTTTAATACAATTCTAGCATGAATAATAAACATTTATCATGATATAAGGAAATATAAAATAACAACTTTATTATTGCCTCTAGGGCATATTTTCTTCAGTTCCAATCAAAAGATAGATCACCCCTCTCCCCTCCTCTCAACCAAAAGAATTCATGATTTGAGAAAGTTTTGAGCGATCCTTTGATCTTGTTACTCTTGGAGGTTGGAGACTCCTAGGCGGTAGGAGTACTCTTCAAGAAACTTCTTGATCCAGACTGCTTCCTTTGAAGCTTCTGAAGCCGCAATGTATTCTACTTTTGTTGTCGAATCCGGAATAGTCTTTTGCTTGAAACTCTTCCAAACCACCGCACCACCATTAAGGGTGAAAAGATAACCCCATTGAGATTTATAGTCATCTATGTCAGTCATGAAGCTTGCATCGGTGTAACCATTTACAACGAGTTCTTCATCTCCTCCATAGACTAGGAGCATGTCCTTTGTCCTCCTGAGGTACTTAAGAATATTTTAATAGCTGCCCACTGAGCTAATCTAGAATTACTTTGGTACCCGCTACTAACACTTAGTGCATAAGAAACATCTGGTCTATTACATATCATAGCATACATGATGGATCCAATTGCCGAGGCATATGTGACTCCATTCTCTGCACTCACTCATCAACTTTCTTCGGACATTGATTCTTGCTAAGTTTTGTGCCATGTGACATTGGGAGAAAACCGTTCTTTGCATTCTCCATTTTAAACCTCTTTAAAATCTTGTCAATGTACGTGCTTTGGCTCAGCACAATTTGACGTCTCGATCTATCTCTATAGATCTTTATGCCTAGTATATATGCAGCTTGACCTAAATATTTCATTGAAAACACACTCTTCAAATAGTATTTTATTGTGCTAAGAAATTTTGTATCATTTCCAAACAGTAATATGTCATCCACATATAAGATTAAAAATGGTACATAGCCCCACTAAAGTTCTTGCATACACAAGCTTCTTCATAAATTTTACTGAAGCCAAACTATTTTACCACTTCACCAGAACGTTGATTCCAGCTCCTTGATGCTTGCTTCAAACCATACATTGACCTTTGAAGCTTGCACACTTTTCCGACATCCTTTGAATCGATAAAACCTTCTAGTTGTATCATGTATACATCCTCTTTCATAAATTCATTTAAGGAAGTGGGTTTGACATCCATCTGCCATATCTCATAGTCGAAATATGCTGCTATTGCCATCATAATCCATACAGACTTTAGCATTGCTACTGGAGAGAAAGTTTCGTCATAATCAACTCCCTCAACTTGCAAAAACCCCTTTCACTACTAGCCTTGCCTTATAGATGGTAGGATTACCATTCACATCTGTTTTTCTTTTGAAGATCCATTTGCACTGTATGGGTTTCACACCCTCTGGAGGATCAACCAAAGTTCCAAACTTGATTTTCGTACCTGGGCATCATTTCGGATTGCATGGCTTTATGCCATTCTTTTGGGCTGGGCACCGCCATCCCTTCTCCGTAGTGCGCAAGATAATCTTCTCCTTCTAAGATGAATATTTCGTTATGAAACGATTCAGGAGGTTCTATAACTCTGCCTGACCTACGCAGTTCAGTTACAATTTTAACTGATGTTTCTACAACTAGTGTAGTAACATCTGGTTCAGTTGTGTGGATATCTTTTGGAACAGATTCTGTTTTGTTAGTCCTCTCAACTTTTGGAGATTCAGTAATCTCATTAAGCTATACTGTCCTCCCACTTAATTCTTTGCGACAAACACTTTGTCTTCGGACCTTTGGTAGAAGGAATACCCAATTGTTTCTTTGGGATAAACTACAAAGTAACATTTGTCTGCTTTGGGATCGAGCTTATTTGGCTATAAACATTTTACATAAGTCTCGCAGCCCCAAATTTTGAGACGTGACAAGTTGGGTTTCTTCCCATTCCATAACTCATATGGTGTCGTCTCAACAGACTTAGACGATGCTCTATTTAGTGTATATGCTGTTGTTTCAAATGCATATCCCCAGAATGATAAAGGCAGATTGGTAAGAGACATCATTGACCTCGCCATGTCTAACAAAGTTCGGTTACATCTTTCAAATACTCCATTACTCTGTGCAGTTCTGGGAGGAGTAAGTTGTGAAACAATTCCACAATCACTTAGATGTTTGCTAAACTCATGACTTCGGTATTCCCCTCAGCGATCTCATTGTAGAAATTTTATCTTTTATCCACGATGATTCTCAACTTCGTTCTGAAATTCTTTGAACTTTTCAAATGTCTCAGACTTGTGTTTCATCGAGTAGATATAACCGTATCTACTTAAATCATCAGTGAAGGCTACGAAGTAGAAGTATCCAACGCACGTCGGAATACTCATTGGACCACATACATCACTATGTATTTATGTCCAATAATTCTTGCACTCATTCGGGATGACCTGTAAACGGCGTTTTGGTCATTTTATCCATCAGACAAGCTTCACATGTATTGAATGATTCAAAATCAAATGATGTTAATACTCCATCTTTATGAGGCATGTGTTTCTTTTCGATAAGACCAAGACAGCAGTGCCACATGTAAGTAGTATTATCAATCTTCTTAAGATGTTTAGCATTAATGTTAAAGATATCTTTCTCACGTTTAAGATCCATTATGAATAAACCACCAACAATGGGTGCAAATCCATAAGACATATCCTTATAATATATTGAACAACCATTGTCTTCTGATTTATAAGAATATCCGCCACTTATCAAACATGATCCAGAGATAATGTTCTTGCATAACTTCAGAATGAAATAACAATTATTCAGTTCTAAAATAAATCTTGAAGGTAAGCTCAAAGACATGACCCTGACGGCTTGAGCGGCAATCCCATCACCATTGTTGACTCGCATCATGACCTCATTTCTACTCAGCTTGCGAATCTTCTGTAGTCCCTGCATCATGTTGCAGATGTGAGCAACATATCCGGTATAAAATACCCATGACTTGGAGTTTTTAGCAAGCAGAATATCAATAATATTAACTTGTATAACTTTTATACCTTTACCAGAAGACGAGTTCTTCTTATCCGCTAGATACTTCAAGCAATTTCTTTTGCAGTGTCCATTTTCTTTGCAGTAGAAACATGTAGTCTCATGAGATGCTCCACCCTTTTTCCTTTTGGTGTTGCGTTTCTTCTTGAAACTTTCTGTTTTGTTCACCAATAACTTTTGTTGGTTCTGCAACCAGTCTCATTGGTTTTGAGCATTGCTTCATAAAGCGGAGTGAGGAGTAAGTCATTTTCTGGTGTGATGGGAAAATTAACTCCCATTATAGTTATACTATCATAATAGTCTGCAAGCCTAGCACCTTGCTTAACACCTTCAGTTATCATGCACTCTTTCATTGCTTCAATCATCTCATGAACTTTAGCTAGTTCTTTGTGGTACAGAACTTCCAGTTTCTCGACAATCTTGATAGTACCTGATTGTTCAAAACATTTCTGTAACACAGTATCCATGCAAGCTAACATAATGTTGTTGACAACACTAAAATCGTTCGTGCGAGATAAAAACACGTTGATGACATCTTGTGACGCTTCAGGCGTCGGGTAGTCACCAAGTGGTTAATCCAGCACATATTCTTTCTTTGCACTCCTGAGAATACATCTCAGAGTGTGGATCCAATCCTCATAGTTTCTAACCATTCTCAGCTAACTTTTCTTTCTCAAACAATGGTGCTAAATTGGAACTATTGCAAGCCATTGGTCTACAACAATAAACACAAGATTCACTTTAGGCACAATTCATAATTAATATTGCACTAGTGTTTAAACAAGTTTTAATTTAAAGTGCACTCCCACTCAAATTAATATCTCTCATAATTAATAGTGAGTGATTCAAAATCCAAGTCCAGTTCTCAGCTATTGATGTGGACATCACTGATGATGAGAATTTTGACCGGTCGGCAAACTTTTGCCGATCATATCTTCATCTAACTCTTGTTCATCTTTCGATGCTTCGTGCTCCGAGCTCAGAACGATTCTGCTAGAACTTCATGACAACCGAGTGCTATCTGCATCCATGGTCTAACCACCCCCGTCATACACCTCGCGTCCCGTTTGTACTCATGTGGACCTGACACACTCCAGAATGCTACATGTTATAGACGGTTGCAACACTGAAAAGAGCACATTTTAACTTGATATTTACTATGAGAGATCACCCTAATAATTGACTACTATGCAATCAAAGGGTGCAAACAACAAAGGGATAAGCATCTCAGGCAATTCATAATAGCATGATATGGTATAGCCCTAGGCGCCGGGAGTTCTCCATGATCGTCTTCAATCTCCAGTTGAAGCGACCTGATGGCCAATATTTCATTGCCGTGGCAACCATTTCAAAAACGTTGCCGTGGTGGAAATCTCAAAAAACGTTGACGTGGCGGCCGTTTCATAAGACGTTGTCGTGGCACCAAAATATGAAATTCCGCCATGGCACGAAATTATAGCTCCTCGTCCCGCGCCTAGTACACCTTCTCCTCGCCGGGGTCCTCCATGTACGTCTTGCCACCGTCACCTGTAACCTATCTCTATGATATTTACATTAAGGTGGAAATCTCGTGGCTCCAGCAATCATGTCGTGACGCGTAGGCCACTTAACATTACAACATATAACCATCTCATACATAAACTTATTGTCATAACGAAGGCTATACCACATCATATGGAAACCCTGCAAAACCAAGTTAGATGTCCTCTAATTGATTTGGCAAATTTTAATTATGTGGCTTCTACGGTTTCCGGATAAACCTAGCTACCTACGTGCACACCATAAAGTGATAATTCTTGTTGCTAGATTAACTTTCAGTGTGTGTGAAAGAAGATACTTAATTAAAAAATCTTGTCCCCCCACACTAAACTTCGTCTAATACGCGTGACCCCCTAGAAGATCATCCATCTTCATTGCCCTCTTGTCTACGTGATGGTTCACTATTCTTGACTATGGTGAAGCCCAAGGAACTGTTAGTAGATCGTCGACAACCAGAGCCGAGCGATTGTCAGAACCTTGTTAAAAGCGACACCATGTCGTCAATGAACTGAATCGAAGCAACACTCAAGGGGAGAATAGCAAGAACATCACCCTCACAATCACATGTGATCTAGATCGAAACCTGCATATACTCATAGAACCGGTCATGATGCCACTGTTGTGGAACGTAGTAGAAAACAAAAAAATCGCCCTACGAATACCCAGGAACAATATGAAGATGCATATCATGTTTGGATAAACTATCGTTACCGACTCCGGGAGTGCAGCGAAAGTAGATGAGTCAGTGTAGATCATACTTGGAGTCCCTCGAATGTCGATGACGATCCCGCAAACCGCCCTCGAAGGATCCCTCGAACGGAAGCGAGAAAGCACTGCCTCTCTACTTGGTTGCAAGCATACGGTCTTCACGATCCGGCAGCGCTTCGCCGTCCAAAGCTAATCATCGCCAGAGAATTAGAGGGAAGATATTAGAACCACACGGGGCTTCTAATTATGAGGATTAGAGGTGGCTAGGGCTAGCTGTAATTAGTTAACTAGGACCAACAAGAACTATAACTAGATCAACTAGAGGAGGCTCCAAAACTTGTGTTAACATAGGATGGAAATCCTCTAGTATATATAGGTTGAAGGGGAGGGAGAGGGCATCCACCAAAGGGGGGAAGCCCCCTCTTTGTGCGCCGGCCCAAGGGAGTGTTGGGGAACATAGTATTTCAAAAAATTTGCCTACGATCACGCAAGATCTATCTAGGAGAAGCATAGCAACGAGCGGGGAGAGTGTGTCTACGTACCCTCATAGACCAAAAGCGGAAGCGTTTAGTAGCGCGGTTGATCTAGTCGAACGTCTTCGCGATTCGACCGATCCAAGTACCGAACGCATAGCACCTCCGCGATCAGCACACGTTCAGCTCGGTGACGTCCCTCGAACTGTTGATCCAGTTGAGGCCGAGGGAGAGTTCTGTCAGCATGACGGCGTAGTGACGGTGATGATGAAGTTACCGGCACAGGGCTTCGCCTAAGCACTACAACGATATGACCGAGGTGTGTAACTGTGGAGTGGGACACCGCACACGGCTAAAAGATCAACTTGTGTGTTTTAGGGTGCCCCCCTCCCCACGTATATAAAGGAGGGAGGGGGAGGCCGGCCGGCCCTAGGGGGCGCGCCCAAGGAGGGGAGTCCTACTAGGACTACTAATCCTAGTAGGATTCCACCACAAGGGAGAGAGGGGGAAGGAAGGAGAGGGAGAGGGAGTAGGAAAGGGGGGCGCCGCCCCCTTCCCTTGTCCAATTCGGACTGCAGGGGGCAGCCTGCCCTGGCTACCCTCCTCTCTCCCCAATAAGGCCCATGGTGGCCCATTAGTTCCCCCGGGGGATCCGGTAACCCCTCCGGCACTCCGGTTTTACCCGAAACTATCCGGAACACTTCCGGTGTCCGCATAACATGGTCCAATATATCAATCTTTATGTCTCGACTATTTCGAAACTCCTCGTCATGTCCGTGATCCTATCCGGGACTCTGAACAACCTTCGGTCATCAAATCACATAACTCATAATACAAATCGTCATCGAACGTTAAGCGTGCGGACCCTACGGGTTCGGGAACTATGTAGACATGACCGAGACACATCTCCGGTCAATAACCAATAGCGGAACCTGGATGCTCATATTGGTTCCTACATATTCTACGAAGATCTTTATCGGTCAAACCGCATAACAACATACGTTGTTCCCTTTGTCATCGATATGTTACTTGCCCGAGATTCGATCGTTGGTATCATCATACCTAGTTCAATCTCGTTACTAACAAGTCTCTTTACTCGTTCCGTAATGCATCATCCCGCAACTAACTCATTAGTCACATTGCTTGCAAGGCTTATAGTGATGATCATTACCGAGAGGGCCCAGAGACACCTCTTCGATACACGGAGTGACAAATCCTAATCTCGATCTATGCCAACTCAACAAACACCATCGGATACACCTGTAGAGCATCTTTATAATTACCCAGTTACGTTCTGACGTTTGATAGCACACTACGTGTTCCTCCCGTATTCGGGAGTTGCAAAATATCATAGTCATAGGAACATGTATAAGTCATGAAGAAAGCAATAGCAATAAACTAAACGATCATAGTGCTAAGCTAAAGGATGGGTCTTGTCCATCACATCATTCTCTAGTGATGTGATCTCGTTCGTCAGATGACAACACATGTCTATGGCTAGGAAACTTAACCATCTTTGATTAACGAGCTAGTTAAGTAGAGGCATACTAGGGACACTCTGTTTGTCTATGTATTCACAAATGTACTAAGTTTCCGGTTAATACAATTCTAGCATGAATAATAAACATTTATCATGATATAAGGAATATAAATAACAACTTTATTATTGCCTCTAGCGCATATTTCCTTCAGTCTCCCACTTGCACTAGAGTCAATAATCTAGATTACATAGTGATGATTCTAACACCCATGGAGTCTTGGTGCTGATCATGTTTTGCTCGAGAGAGAGAGGCTTAGTCAATGGGTCTGCAATATTCAGATCCGTATGTATCTTGTAAATCTCTATGTCTCCCTCCTTGACTTGATCGCGGATGGAATTGAAGCGTCTCTTGATGTGCTTGGTTCTCTTGTGAAATCAGGATTCCTTTGCCAAGGCAATTGCACCAGTATTGTCACAAAAGATTTTCATTGGACCCGATGCACAAGGTATGACACCTAGATCGGATATGAACTCCTTCATCCAGACTCCTTCATTTGCTGCTTCCGAAGCAGCTATATACTCCGCTTCACACGTAGATCCCGCCACGACGCTCTGTTTGGAACTGCACCAACTTATAGCTCCACCATTCAATATAAATACGTATCCGGTTTGTGACTTAGCGTCATACGGATTAGTGTCAAAGATTGCATCGACGTAACCACTTACAACGAGCTCTTTGTCACCTCCATAAAAGAGAAACATATCATTAGTCCTTTTCAGGTATTTCAGGATGTTCTTGACCGCTATCGAGTGATCCACTCGTGGAATACTTTGGTACCTCCCTACTAAACTTATAGCAAGGCACACATTAGGTCTGGTACACAGCATTGCATACATGATAGAACCTATGGCTGAGGCATAGGGAATGACTTTCATTTTCTCTCTATCTTCTGCAGTGGTCGGGCATTGAGTGTCATTCAACTTCACACCTTGTAACACAGGTAAGAACCCTTTCTTTGACTGATCCATTTTAATTTCTTCAAAATCTTATCAAGGTATGTGCTTTGTGAAAATCCAATTAAGCGTCTTGATCTATCTCTATAGATCTTGATCCCGAATATGTAAGCATCTTCACCGAGGTCTTTCATGGAAAAACTCTTATTCAAGTATCCTTTTATGCTATCCAGAAATTCTATATCATTTCCAATAAACAATATGTCATCCACATATAATATTAGAAATGCTACAGAACTCCCACTCACTTTCTTGTAAATACAGGCTTCTCCAAAAGTATGTATAAAATCATATGCTTTGATCACACTATCAAAACGTTTATTCCAACTCTGAGAGGCTTGCACCAGTCCATAAATGGATCACTGGAGCTTGCACACTTTGTTAGCACCCTTTGGATCGGCAAACCTTCTGGTTGCATCATATACAACTCTTCTTCCAGAAATCCATTCAGGAATGCAGTTTTGACGTCCATTTGCCAAATTTCATAATCATAAAATGCGGCAATTGCTAACATGATTCGGACAGACTTAAGCATCGCTACGGGTGAGAAGGTCTCATCGTAGTCAACTCCTTGAACTTGTCGAAAACCTTTTGCAACAAGTCGAGCTTTGTAGACAGTAACATTACCGTCAGCGTCAGTCTTCTTCTTGAAGATACATTTATTCTCTATGGCTTGCCGATCATCGGGCAAGTCAACCAAAGTCCACACTTTGTTCTCATACATGGATCCCATCTCAGATTTCATGGCCTCAAGCCATTTCGCGGAATCTGGGCTCATCATCACTTCCTCATAGTTCGCAGGTTCATCATGGTCTAGTAACATGACGTCCAGAGCAGGATTACCGTACCACTCTGGTGCGGATCTTACTCTGGTTGACCTACGAGGTTCAGTAGTAACTTGATCTGAAGTTTCATGATCATTATCATTAGCTTCCTCATTGATTGGTGTAGGAATCACTAGAACTGATTTCTGTGATGAACTACTTTCCAATTCAGGAGAAGGTACAATTACCTCACCAAGTTCTACTTTGCTCCCACTCACTTCTGTCGAGAGAAACTCCTTCTCTAGAAAGGATCCATTCTTAGCAACGAATATCTTGCCTTTGGATCTATGATAGAAGGTGTACCCAACAGTCTCCTTTGGGTATCCTATGAAGACACATTTCTCAGATTTGGGTTCGAGCTTATCAGGTTGAAGCTTTTTCACATAAGCATCGCAGCCCCAAACTTTAAGAAACGACAACTTGGGTTTCTTGCAAACCATAGTTCATATGGTGTTGTCTCAACGGATTTAGATGGTGCCCTATTTAACGTGAATGCAGCTGTCTCTAAAGCATAACCCCAAAACGATAGCGGTAAATCAGTAAGAGACATTATAGATCGCACCATATCTAATAAAGTGTGTTTATGACGTTTGGACACACCATTACGCTGTGATGTTTCGGGTGGCGTGAGTTGCGAAACTATTCCGCATTGTTTCAAATGAAGACCAAACTCGTAACTCAAATATTCACCTCCACGATCAGATCGTAGAAATTTTATTTTCTTGTTACGTTGATTTTCCACTTCACTTTGGAATTCTTTGAAATTTTCAAATGTTTCAGACTTATGTTTCATTAAGTAGATATACCCATATCTGCTCAAATCATCTGTTAAGGTCAGAAAATATGATACCCGCCGCGAGCTTCAACACTCATCGGACCGCATACATCAGTATGTATTATTTCCAACAAGTCTGTTGCCCGCTCCATTGTTCTGGAGAACAGAGTTTTAGTCATCTTGCCCATGAGGCATAGTTCGCAAGCATCAAGTGATTCATAATCAAGTGATTCCAAAAGCCCATCAGCATGGAGTTTCTTCATGCGCTTTACACCAATATGACCTAAACGACAGTGCCACAAATTAGTTGCACTATCATTATTATACTTATATCTTTTGGCTTCAATACTATGAATATGTGTATCACTACTATCGAGATTCAACAAAAATAGACCACTCATCAAGGGTGCATGACCATAAAAGATATTACTCATATAAATAGAACAACCATTATTCTCTGATTTTAAATGAATAACCGTCTCGCATCAAACAAGATCCATATATAATGTTCATGCTTAACACTGGCACCAAATAACAATTATTCAGGTCTAAAACTAATCCCGATGGTAGATGTAGAGGTAGCGTGCCGACGGCGATCACATCGACTTTGGAACCATTTCCCATGCGCATCGTCACCTCGTCCTTAACCAATCTTCGCTTAATCCACAACCCCTGTTTCGAGTTGCAAGTATGAGCAACAGAACCAGTATCAAATACCCAGGCGCTACTACGAGCATTAGTAAGGTACACATCAATAACATGTATATCAAATATACCTTTCACTTTACCATCCTTCTTATCCGCCAAATACTTGGGGCAGTTCCGCTTCCAGTGACCAGTCCCTTTGTAGCAGAAGCACTCAGTCTCAAGCTTAGGTCCAGACTTGGGCTTCTTCACTTGAGCAGCAACTTGCTTGCCATTCTTCTTGAAGTTCCCCTTCTTCCCTTTGCCATTTTTCTTGAAACTAGTGGTCTTGTTAACCATCAACACTTGATGCTCCTTCTTGATTTCTACCTCCGCAGCCTTTAGCATTGCGAAGAGCTCGGGAATTGTCGTATCCATCCCTTGCATGTTATAGTTCATCACGAAGCTTTTGTAGCTTGGTGGCAGTGATTGAAGAACTCTGTCAATGACACTATCAACCGGAAGATTAACTCCCAGTTGAGTCAAGTGATTGTGGTACCCAGACATTTTGAGTATATGTTCACTGGCAGAACTATTCTCCTCCATTTTGCAGCTGTAGAACTTATTGGAGACTTCATATCTCTCAATCCGGGCATTTTCTTGAAATATTAACTTCAACTCCTGGAAGATCTCATATGCTCCATGATGTTCAAAACGTCGTTGAAGTCCTGGTTCTAAGTCATAAAGCATGGCACGCTGAACTATTGAGTAGCCATCAGCTTTGCTCTGCCAGGCGTTCATAATGTCCGGCGTTGCTCCTGCAGCGGGTCTTGCACCTAGCGGTGCTTCCAGGACGTAATTCTTCTGTGCAGCAATGAGGATAATCCTCAAGTTACGGACCCAGTCCGTGTAGTTGCTACCATCATCTTTCAACTTAGCTTTCTCTAGGAACGCATTAAAATTCAAAGGAACAGTAGCATGGGCCATTTATCTACAACAACGTAGACATGCAAAATACTATCAGGTACCAAGTTCATGATAAATTAAAGTTCAATTAATCATATACTTATGAACTCCCACTTAGATAGACATCCCTCTAATCATCCAAGTGATCACGTGATCCATATTAACTAAACCATGTCCGATCATCACGTGAGATGGAGTAGTTTTCAATGGTGAACATCACTATGTTGATCATATCTACTATATGATTCACGCTCGACCTTTCGGTCTCAGTGTTCCGAGGCCATATCTGCATATGCTAGGCTCGTCAAGTTTAACCCGAGTATTCTGCATGTGCAAAACTGGCTTGCACCCGTTGTATGTGAATGTAGAGCTTATCGCACCCGATCATCACGTGGTGTCTCGGCACGACGAACTGTAGCAATGGTGCATACTCAGGGAGAACACTTATACCTTGAAATTTAGTGAGAGATCATCTTATAATGCTACTGCCGAACTAAGCAAAATAAGATGCATAAAGGATAAACATCACATGCAATCAATATAAGTGATATGATATGGCCATCATCATTTTGTGCCTTTGATCTCCATCTCCAAAGCACCGTCATGATCACCATCGTCACCCGCTTGACACCTTGATCTCCATCGAAGCATTGTTGTCGTCTCGCCAACTATTGCTTCTAAGACTATCGCTACCGCTTAGTGATAAAGTAAAGCAATTACATGGCGATTGCATTTCATACAATAAAGCGACAACCATAAGGCTCCTGCCAGTTGCCGATAACTTTTACAAAACATGATCATCTCATACAACAATTTATATATCATCACGTCTTGGCCATATCACATCATAGCAAGCCTTGCAAAAACAAGTTAGACGTCCTCTACTTTGTTGTTGCAAGTTTTACGTGGCTGCTAC
The DNA here is from genome assembly GCF_018294505.1 of Triticum aestivum. Lineage (NCBI taxonomy): Eukaryota > Viridiplantae > Streptophyta > Magnoliopsida > Poales > Poaceae > Triticum > Triticum aestivum. Next base: position 219,738,689 of record NC_057808.1, read on the forward strand.
GGGCTTAGCAAGAACCGTTCTTACCTACGCATCAAAACCACAACGATTTTTCGTCAAGTGTGCTGTTTTAACCTTCAACAAGTACCGGGCGTAGTCAAACTCGATTCAACTAAAGTTGGAGAAACAGACATCCACTAGCCACCTGTGTGCGAAGCACGGTGGTAGAACCAGTCTCATGAACGCGGTCATGTAATGTCGGTCTAGGCCGCTTCATCCAACAATACCGCCGAATCAAAGTATGACATGCTGGTAGCAGTATGACTATTATCGCCCACAACTCTTTGTGTTCTACTCGTGCATATAACATCCACGCATAGACCTGGCTCGGATGCCACTGTTGGGGAACGTAGTATTTCAAAAAAATTGCCTATGATCACGCAAGATCTATCTAGGAGAAGCATAGCAACGAGCGAGGAGAGTGTGTATACGTACCCTCGTAGACCGAAAGCGGAAGCGTTCAGTAACGCGATTGATGTAGTCGAACGTCTTCGCGATTCAACTGATCCAAGTACCGAACGCACGGCACCTCCGCGATCAGCACACGTTCAGCTCGGTGACGTCCCTCGAACTCTTGATCCAATTGAGGCCGAGGGAGAGTTCCGTCAGCACGACGGCGTGGTGACGGTGATGATGAAGTTACTGGCGCAGGGCTTCGCCTAAGCACTACGACGATATGACCGAGGTGTGTAACTGTGGAGGGGGGCACCGCACACGGCTAAAAGATCAACTTGTGTGTTCTAGGGTGCCCCCCTCCCCATGTATATAAAGGAGGGAGGGGGGAGGCCGGCAGGCCCTAGGGGGCACGCCCAAGGAGGGGAGTCCTACTAGGACTACTAGTCCTAGTAGGATTCCACCACAAGGGAGAGAGGGGGAAGGAAGGAGAGGGAGAGGGAGTAGGAAAGGGGGGGCGCCGCCCCCTTCCCTTGTCCAATTCGGACTGCAAGGGGGGACTGCTCTTGCTACCCTCCTCTCTCTCCAATAAGGCCCATGGTGGCCCATTAGTTCCCTGGGGGTTCCGGTAACCCCTCTGGCACTCCGGTTTTACCCGAAACTATCCGGAACACTTTCGGTGTCCGAATAACATGGTCCAATATATCAATCTTTATGTCTCGACCATTTCGAGACTCCTCGTCATGTCCGTGATCTTATCCGGACTCCGAATAACCTTCGGTCATCAAATCACATAACTCATAATACAAATCGTCGTCGAATGTTAAACACGCGGACCCTACGGGTGCAAGAACTATGTAGACATGACCGAGACACATCTCCGGTCAATAACCAATAGCGGAACCTGGATGCTCATATTGGTTCCTACATATTCTACGAAGATCTTTATTGGTCAAACCGCATAACAACATACGTCTTTCCCTTTGTCATCAATATGTTACTTGCCCGAGATTCGGTCGTTGGTATCATCTTACCTAGTTCAATCTCGTTATCGGCAAGTCTCTTTACTCGTTCCGTAATGCATCATCCCGCAACTAACTCATTAGTCACATTGCTTGCAAGGCTTATAGTGATGATCATTACCGAGAGGGCCCAGAGATACCTCTCCGATACACGGAGTGACAAATCCTAATCTCGATCTATGCCAACTCAACAAACACCATCGGAGACACCTGTAGAGCATATTTATAATCACCCAGTTACGTTGTGACGTTTGATAGCACACTAAATGTTCCTCCGGTATTCGGGAGTTGCATAATCTCATAGTCATAGGAACATGTATAAGTCATGAAGAAAGCAATAGCAATAAACTAAACGATCATAGTGCTAAGCTAACGGATGGGTCTTGTCCATCACATCATTCTCTAATGATGTGATCTCGTTCATCAAATGACAACACATGTCTATGGCTAGGAAACTTAACCATCTTTGATTAACGAGCTAGTTAAGTAGAGGCATACTAGGGACACTCTGTTTGTCTATGTATTCACACAAGTACTAAGTTTCCGGTTAATACAATTCTAGCATGAATAATAAACATTTATCATGATATAGGGAAATATAAATAACAACTTTATTATTGCCTCTAGGGCATATTTCCTTCAGGGAGGAGTCCCATTCCCTCCCCTAGTCCAATTCGCCCCCCCCCCATAAGCAAAGGGGGCCTTCCCTGCTTGGGCCCTTGTGGCCCAAGTTGCCTTCCACCTCTTGGCCTTTGAGGGACCATTGATATTTAAATTAAAATGTTCTAAACATTTTCAGTATATATATATATATATATATATATATATATAATTTAACATCCCCGGAAACATTTTCCACCTATATATTATTAATTGGTAATACCCGGTATTACCCGATATTCACCGAAACCCTTCCGGTGACCCCAAAATGCTTGCGGAAGCTCTCGGAACTATTCCGGATATTAATAAACCAATTCCACAAAAATATTCTCATTACTCCCGTCCCACTAACACTCAGCAGATCGTGATTATCTTAAACTTGTGACCCTGTAGGTTCGGTAAATCATAGACATGAACAAAACCCGTTCGTTCAATGACCGATAGCGGAACCGTGGACATCCATATCGGTCCCTATGATTACACGAATGCCACTGAGTGAACCCTTGGTTATCATGTGATGTTCCCTCTGCTTCGCGATACTTTACAAAACCCGGTGTGCATCGGTATCCTCATGAGTCATTACCATGCTCATTATACCGTTGCTCCCGTTACCGGTTTTGTTCTTCTTTCTTGTTGACGTGTTCCGGCATCCCTATGATGTAGTCACCTGTGTCTGGCCAGACGATGATGGATGCCGTCACACCGAGAGGCCCCTAAGAATATCTCTCCATAGTCGGAGGAGCAAATCCCACTCTCGAGATATTCGGTCACTTGTTAAACTTTACAGTGAGCCTGAAAGTTCTTGTTATGATCACCTTGTTACAAATGACGTTTGAGCAACCCCAAAGTCCACCGCCTGGTAGGAAGTGACCGAGACACTCTCATGGTCTGAGGAACCAAAACACATGCTAGCACTCCGTGTTAGTGATTTCAGACTGTATAATCACAAACTATAACAGACAAGTATTGGGTCGATTCAATATGATCGTTCTTCTAACATCATGCCCTCAATGTTGTTTTAGGACCATCGTTACACTTAATCCTAAGATCCAGAAAATGTGATCACCAATAACACTTGTGCTAGTCTAAGAGGCGAGACCGGGAACCTATGTTTATCGTTCACTTCACACGTGCATATGAGTTTTTCACTGAATCGCATATTCCAGGATCATAGCACTTATAGCATGAAATATAAACTCTTTATGAATAATGAAGATATAATAATACAATATTATTACCTCTAGGGCATATTTCCAACCCTTACAACCTTTTCTCTCTTTTATTCTCTCATTTTCCTTTTTCTACTTTTTCTTTCCCTTTTTTCTTTTTTCTTCTTTGTTCAACCTAGTTCGAGGAATTGCTTTGACATACGTGAACTTTTTCTTCAAATTGAAGAAATTATTTTTGAAATTCGATGAACTTTTTCATTTTTGTGGTCTTTTTTTAAATCCATGAATTGTTTTTCAATTTTTGATGAAATTTTTCAAAATTGATGAATTTCTTTTGAAAATCGATGAACATTTTTTCTATTTTGATGTTTTTTCAAATTCGACGATTTTTTCTCAAAACCAACGAACTTTTTTTCAAACCAATGAACTCTTTTTTAGAACTGATGAACTTTTTTCAAGTTTGATGAACCATTTTCAAATTTGATTGAATTTTTTGAAGTTTGTGAACTTATTTTTCAAAATCCATAAAACATTTTGAATTCATGAACTTTTTTCATTTTTTTGTGATTTTTAAAAATTTGTTTACTTTCGAAAGTAAAAGCTTGACTCGTCTACTAGTCAAGAAGACCAGCTTTTTTCAGGTCAACTAGGCCAGCTGGAATCGAGCGAGCCATTTTTTAGCATCTTGCGAAGTTCACTTGTGCCGGCCCAGTAGCGTGGCACTTCGAGTGCCAGAGCTCGAACCGGCGCTTCAGGCGCCGGTTAGTGTGTACTTTGTAAACGAGCGCCTGGATAGCCCCGCGCTGGGCCGACCCATGTAGGGGGCGCCTAAGTTTTTTTTCTATGTTTTTAATCAGCCAAAAATGAACAAGCTGGTTGCGACTCGAACCTCCGACCACACTCATCGCGAGATGCTCGTGTTACCACCCCGCCACCCAGCAGGTTAGATAACTTACAACTTTCTCTCTCTTTTATTCTCTCTTTTTCCTCTTTTTACTTTTTCGTTCCTTTTTTTAGTTTTTTCTTCGACCTGGTTCGACGAATTGCTTTGAAATACTTGATTTTTTTCCTTCAAATTGATGATATTATTTTTGAAACTCGATGAACCTTTTCATTTCTTGTTGTCTTTTTTTTAAATCCATGAACTTTTTTTCAATTTTCGATGAACGTTTTTCAAAATTGATGGTTTTCTTCAAATTTGATGAACGTTTTTTTTAAATCCATGAATGTTTTTCAATTTTGACGAACTTTTTTCAAAACCGATGACCTTCTAATCAAAACCGATGAACTTATGTGAAAACCTACGTCTCGCCCTACGCGAGACTTAAGGCAGCGTCGCCTGATGGCGAGTGCGAGATGGCCTGGCCCAAGCGCGAGGGAGGCCACAGGCAACAATTTTTTTAAAGTTTTTGCTTTTTTAAATACGTTTATACTTGTAAATATATATTTGAAAAAGTTAAATGTTCACAAGCATTTGAAAAATGTTAAATGTGTATCAAAAAAATATTTTTCATGTATACAAAAAAATATACAATCTATATGAAAAAAATTGATCATGTATTTAAAAAATGTTAATCAAGCATTTGAATTCTTTTAATCAAGTATTTGGAAAATGTTATCAAGTGTTTGAAAAATGTTACCAAGCATTTGAAAAATATATAATGTGTATAGAAAAAATGTTTTTGATACACATGAAAAATATACACCGAAAATGTGAAACGTGGAAAATAATGTTTTTGACGTCTGTACAACTTATATTAAATAGAATTAGAGACATCCAATAGTGCGTATACGAAAAATGTTAAATGCATACTGAAAAAAATTGGCATGTGTCGAACAAAAAAGTAACCGATGAAATCGACAAAGAAACAGAGAAAAACGAAGAAATCCAATAAAAATAAAAAATAAAAATAAAAAATAAAAAAATGAAAATGAAAAGAAAGAAGAAAACCAATGAAAAAAATGGAAATAGAGAAAACCAAGAAAGAAATAACAAAAAAACCGATGAAAACCAAGAAAGAAACATAGAAAAAACAAAGCGAAGAAAGAAAAGTTAAAAAACTGTGAAACTGAGAAAGAAATAAAGAAAAAGGAAAATAAGAGAGAGAAAAGTAGTAAAAATAGGGAATAAAATAAAGAAAACTGATGAAAAACAAAACAGTGAAGAATACTGATGAAGAAACAAATAAAGCAAATAAAAAAGAAAATAAGTAAAAAAGAGAAAACCCATAGAAAAACACACCCAACACACCTAGGAGCGAGGGCGCGTGAGCGCACGCGAGTGAACCAGCGGTAGCCTAGTACTGCACTGCAGGGGAAAAAGATTCAGGTGAGTCCGAAGCTACTCTTGCTATAAATGAGATATAGCCCTCACAGATATGCTCGCTCGCAGCAACATAGCTTGTGTGGGTGCGGGCAGTCTCCCGCTAATGAGCCAGCCAAACAACACGGTTTATTTTCTTCTCTTGTTTTTTTCCTATGTGATTATTTTTACGTAGATCTTGTTTTTACCTAGGTTGGTTTTTATTTATAAAATTTCAATAATTACAAAAATCTAACAAATAAGTTCTTGAATTCAAGAAATATGTTTGCAATTGCAAAAAATCTAACAAATATTTATGTTTTCGTAAAATGATTGAGAACTTTTAAAAGTTACCGAGTTATGTAAATGAATTCAAAAAAAATCACATAATATATTTTCACGAAATCAATAATAAAAAGTTCAAAAATGTTTGTGAAGTTGGAAAATGTTTTTTAATTTGATCAATTATAAGCAGATTTGAAAAAAACTTAAATTCAAAAATGTTCAAGGTTTCTAAATAATTTTTGCAAAAGTGAAAGTATTTTGGAATTTATGAACATTACTTGAAACTAGAAACACTTTTTGAAAATTAGGAACGTTTTTCTAAAAAATGAGAATATTTTTAAAAATTCCAAACATATTTCTTGAAACATGAAGAGTTTTGGAAAACAGAAAAATTCTGAATAATTATTCAAAACAGGAACATTTTGTGAAATTTCAAACATGTTTTGATATGTGAGTTTATTGAGATGTATGAACATCTTTGGAATACATGAACAAAATTTGAAAAGGGAGCTTAGTTTTTCATTTGTGAACTACTGTCAAAATGGGAACATTTTTTGGAATTCTGAAACATTTTATTGAAAAATGTGAACCATTTTTAAATATGTGAAGAAATTTTGAAAACGGGCATATATTTTAAAGTTCTGAACAAATGTCGAAATTTGCATTTTTGGAATTTTGCAAACAATTTTGAATATGTGAACAAATTTTGTAAAGACGGGACATTTTTTGTAATTACAAACATTTTTATAAAACTTGAACAATGTTTGAAACATGAAGAATTTTTGAATTCTTCAACAAAATTTGTAAATGGGAACAATTTTTTTGAAATTTCAATCATCTTTTGAAGTCTTCCAAACTTTTTTTGAATGTGTGAATAAAATTAGAAAACGGGAGCATTTAAAAAACACATATTTTTTTAAATATGTGAACAAATTTCAAAATGAGAACACCTTTTGAAATTTCTGAACTAAAATAAAATGAAAATAAAAATAAACACACACAAAAAAATTTAAGAAAAAAGAAAGCAAAAAGATTTAAACAAAATTTGAAATTTTGAATACCTTTTAATTTCAAACATAATTTGAAGATTTTTTGAAATGTATGAATTAAAAATGATGTATGAAGAAATAAAGGAAAACGACCACAGAAGACAAAAAGGAAACTAAAAAAGCTGAAAAAGAACGGTTCAAGAACCTTCCATAAGGTTCTCAAAATCGGCTGACAAAGAACCTGTGCCGCAAGCTCGTACAATGTAATGGGCCGACCCGTTAGGAGCGACACTGTAGGCAATAAGCGACACATAACATTTGTCTTATTTCTTGTTACTCATGGCTACCTATTGTAATACACAAAGACCCCCCAGATCATTTTGTAAAACACACAAAATGATGGGTGGATGACCTGACCCTTAGTTTGCAGATCCAATGACACGTGTTGGAGTTTTGATGTTTCAGTTGGAAGGGTGATTTCCACTAGATACCTTCTCGAGTTTCTAGTTCTTTTTTGAGGGAATGCCATCATGACTAGCTTTATTAATCACCAAATAACTTGTATAACATTTATAATATTAGAAATAATATAACTCAAAGGCTCCTCAACCCAAATGTGTGGTTGTGACACAACCTCCCTAACTAAACAATGAGCGATAACGATGACATCTTATTACAGAAACTATATTCAACATGAGAGAACGAAGAAGCTTGGACACATAAATGATCAAAATAAGGAACAGTTGCAGTAGAAGAAAAGCCTCTGCCTTGAAGTGTTTCAATGGCTACCAAACAATCTGACAAAATAATTATATATCTAAAAGCAATTTCACTTGTCATCTATATTCCACGCCTAATAGTAAGCACCTGAGTAGTCATCACATCCAATGCATAATCAATAAAGTCACTACTAGCGGCAAGAAACTCGCCAATCTTGAGCCACCGCACCCGACCCTCCCTTGTTTGTGTTTTTGTCAAAATCTGCATGCACATTATCATCACAAAGTTCTCCCTCAGCTTCACCCAACAGTTCTTCTTGGTCAATTTTTTCTTTCACATCATTGGGATGTTGTTTGCTGTAATCACATGTATTGGCATTGTTGCTTGCGAGGACGGCGACACATCTTCCCCATGAATGAAACGCCTTCTACACTACCAAATATACCATGTTGCCGCCAGGATAATCTCTTTAAAATCCGCTATATCAATGTGAGTTAGTGTTATCTTACGTGCATGCAAGAACTCTTCCAACACCACACTTCCCGACCGATCGCCACACATCACCCTCTCAATGATATGCAGTAGCCCCATCTCCTCCAAACCTCCTTAGCATGGCTACATTAAAACAAACTATGCCAAATAACCTCGTAATGGATCGTCATCGAGGACAATGGCTCGACATTGAAATATGCTTATTTACTAAGACACCGAAATTGTTGGGAAGCATAGTAGATTTTTTATGTACCTGCATACAAGCACATGATCACTATGAAGATTGAAGAGAAGTTTGGATCTGATCTTTACCAACAAGAGTGCCGCGAAAATTCCCACAACTAGGATTTACAACCTCCCAACCACAAAAAATTTCCCCTCGAATGAAGATCGAATGCACAATCTCTATGCCAGTATCCACGATGTGGAACCACTGATCCGACAGGCCTTCACTGTCCAGAACAGAACACCGTTGGAGAACTAGAATGGAGGAGCAGCCTTGTGGCGTGGGGTGAGGAGGGGGTAGAGAGGGATAGGCACGGGCACACCAAAGGTGTGTTTGGAGCCTGCCCTTCCCCTCTATTTATAACAGCCATTGGGGTGGCTGACCTGGGAAGGGGGTCGGCTACCCCCAAGGAATGCACCCCATCCAACCCTAGTCGCCACTTGGTGGCCTTTCCTGCCAAGCAAGGGGGACACCACTTATGGGCCATGCGGCCAAATAAGGGCTACCCTAGTTGGCCCATGCCAAGTGGCAGCCCCCTGCCCCCCTCTAGAATTTTTTAGGAGGTTCTGAAAACTTTCAGAACCTTCCACAACCTACCGGAGACTTTCTAGGATTGCCCGGAACTTTTCCAGCTCTTCGTTTTTTCTGGTTTTCTCCAAAACCTTTCCAGTTCTCTCTTCAAAATATTTTCTTTTCTTCCGAAACTATTCCGGTGCAACTCACATAAGGTCCGCACTTCTAGTACCCAATAGATCGATGACCCTTAAGCGTGTGACCCCACAAGTTCGGGAAAATATAGACATGACCCGGAACTCATTCTGGACAATGATAGCTGAACCATGGACATCCATATTGACCCCTAAACTTACAGGAATTATTATCAAGTGAACCTATTGTTCTCGTATACAATTTCCATTGCTTTGTGGTATTTTACAAAACCCGAGGCGAGGCTTATAGATATCTATGTGAAGCAACTCTTGTTCACCATGCCAAATTATCCTCGTTATCGGTTTTGTTCTTTTTTCTTGTTTTCGTATTCTGTCATGCCCATGATCACATCATGCTGTGTCTGGCCAGATGAATGCGGGGACTTTTGTGTCACTAAAACTATGGTTTAGCCTCTCGAAACAAACATAGAGTTGTGCCAACAACTTGAACTAGGTGAACTCATCACATTATCTTTTTCCCGTGTCTATCTTTCTTTGTGATTGATGTGAAGACTTTGTTGGCATCTATCTTATTCTGTTGCATGACTAGGTGTTCAGCTTTATATTATGTTTAAATATTCTCAAGTGTATCTTCTTGTTTGTGAGACTTGAGCACTTGTACGGCTACCTGGTTCTCTTACTTGCTCACACTCTCCTGTCTCTATTTTAGGAGTTTTTATTTGCATGCTAAGTAATCTTTCTAGATATTCCTCTGATTTGCCTTTGTACGGCAACACTATTATCCTGTTATTTTATTTATTTCCTAAGTATTTCACATTTTGTATGAGTTTGTTATAATCTCCCATCCACCCCCTCTGGTCTTAACTTTTATATTACAAATCATTTGCCAGTTCCTCCTCAACAATGTCTACACCTTCGCTGGATTCTACATCGAAGGCGACAAAGAGATGATACAACAATAGGACATAATGGTTAAAATTTTGGACAACATCCAGACAGAATGGAGGATGTCGCACGCCACCAAGCCTCATGACTAGCTGGCGGATGCCGCGTCATCGATGGTGGATGAGTACTATGGTGGCATAACTAATAGATTCGATAAGGGCCATCACAACTACTTGTCAAATGCACCGATGTCTCGGATACACATTGACTACACAACTAGAACTATATATGCATGCTACCAGATATGGAATCACTTCGGAACTTCAAGAAAGATCTGGTTTTATGCACTTTGGGATTATTCTCCTCCTCCTAGAGTGCGAAATAGATGGATCAAGTGCAGTGAACCCGAATGAGGAGTATGTGTAGGAAGCCATATTGGAACTAAAGGAGGAGGAGGAGGATGATTCAAGAAAATTAGATAATACAGTTTACATTTTATCTGTGTTTTAGTATTATGAACAATTGTATTTTACTATTCTAGACAAATGTGTTGTCTTAGTTTGAACTTAGTGTATAGATTTACCTTATAAGTGGTACCTATTCTCGATAATATGTAAACATTTTCCTCCCCATGCGGTGACCCTAGTTTCATATAGTTAGCCTCGCTTACCAAATGCATTTGGTTTATGCACCATGGGTATGAGCTTTTAGAGTGAGCGCTTAGTCGGCGGTGAGGTCTCATGGGCGCGGTTGGGAGCGGCGGTGTGGTTCATGGAAGTCGCAAGAGCGGTGTCTATCATTCCCACCTGGTCTCACTTGGGCCCTGTCTCTATCGACGCGACAGGAAGTGCGAAGGGAGACAATTGCAAGATACAGATGGCATTGTTATATGACATCGGATATGGCGGTCGCGAATCGCGAACGGCATTGTCCATGCTGGAAAAGGGAGAGACCATTGCGATCTGAGGGCGAAAGCGTCTGATACGTCCATTTTGCATCATGCTTTTATATTGATATTTATTGTATTGGGCTGTTATTACACATTATATCACAATACTTATACCTTTTCTCTCTTATTTTATAAGGTTTACATGAAGATGGAGAATGCCGGCAGCTGGAATTCTGGACTGGAAAATGAGCAAATATTGGAGACCTATTCCGCACAACTCCAAAAGTCCAGAAACTTCACGGAGAATGTTTTTGGAATATATAAAAAATATTGGGCGAAGAAAGCACCAGAGGGGGCCACCTGCCATCCATAAGGGTGGAGGGCGCGCCCTACCCCCTAGGTGCGCCCTTCGGTCTTGTGGGCCACCTGGCAGGCCCCCGACGCCGATCTTATACTATATGGTGTGTTTTGACCTGGAAAAAAACAGAAGGAAGCTTTTGGGACGAAGCGCCGCCGTCTCGAGGCGGAACTTGGGCAGAACCAATTTAGGGCTCCGGCGGAGCTGTTCTGCCGGGGAAACTTCCCTCCGGGAGAGGGAAATCGAAGCCATCGTCATCACCAACATTCCTCTCATCAAGAGGTGGTCAATCTCCATCAACATCTTCACTAGCACCATCTCCTCTCAAACCCTAATTCATCTCTTGTATCCAATCTTTGTCTCAAAACCTCAGATTGGTACCTGTGGGTTGCTAGTAGTGTTGATTACTCCTTGTAGTTGATGCTATTGGTTTATTCGGTGGAAGATCATATGTTCAGATCCTTAATGATAATTAATAGTCCTCTGATTATGAACATGAATATGCTTTGTGAGTAGTTATGTTTGTTCCCGAGGACATGGGAGAAGTCTTGTTATAAGTAATCATGTGAATTTGGTATTCGTTCGATATTTTGATGAGATGTATGTTGTCTTTCCTCTAGTGGTGTTATGTGAACGTCGAGTACATGACACTTCACCATGATTTGGGCCTAGGGGAAGGCATTGAGAAGTAATAAGTAGATGATGGGTTGCTAGAGTGATGGAAGCTTAAACCCTAGTTTATGCGTTGCTTCGTAAGGGACTGATTTGGATCCATTGTTTCATGCTATGGTTAGATTTATCTTAATTCTTATTTCGTAGTTGCGGATGCTTGTGAGAGGGGTTAATCATAAGTGGGAGGCTTCTCCAAAGAAGGTCAGCACCCAAGCACCGGTCCACCCACGTATCAAATTATCAAAGTAACAAACGCGAATCATATGAGCAAGATGAAAACTAACTTGACAGTAATTCCCATGTGTCCTCGGGAGCGCTTTGCTTTATATAAGAGTTCGTCCAGGCTTGTCCTTTGCTCAACAAAGGATTGGGCCACCTTGCTGCACCTTGTTTACTTTTGTTACTTGTTACCCGTTACAAATTATCTCATCATACAACTATCTGTCACCGATAATTTCAGTGCTTGCGGAGAATACCTTGCTGAGATTTGTCTAAATACGGATGTGATGGAGCGACCCCCGGAGCGCGCTGGCGATGGCGATGGCAACGCCGTGCCCCCCGCGGCCTGCGCCTCCATCGCCGCCCTGCCCTCCTCGGCCCCTCGCCGCCCCTCCCGCTGCTGGCGCCGCCCTCGCCGGAACCTTCTCCGCCCTCGCCGGCCGCCCAGGCCGCCCCGCATCGCGTTCGCTGGGCCGACCTAGCCGACGACGACCCCGCCTTCCCCGCCGAGCTCCAGCCCACCCCCTCCCCGACGCCCCATCGTGCTGCGTCACCCGACGTGGCTGGTGGCTCAGCCCCCCTTGTGCAGGGCTCTGCCGCTGGCTCGCGGCGGCCGCGGCCGATGGAGCCAGTGCGGAGCCCTACTCGATCCGCCGTGGCTCAAGCCGCCGCCTTGCGGGGTGGTGGCGCCCGTCGCCGACGCAAGCGCTCCTGGGGGGTTGCCGGCCGCTCGACCTCGGCCGGGCTCGGTCGTCTTGGCGTCGCTCGGTGGCCGGCTCCGGTCCCGCGTTGGCCTCGCCCACGCCGGTGGCTCGCCGTGCCGACCCTGTTCCAGCAACCACCGCCCGCACCTCCCCCTTCCGCCCCTTCATTGGTGCATTTGGATCCTCCCCCCTCAGATTCTCCATGCTCTGCTCCCTCCGACGTCCTGGTCTGGCCCCCGCCGGTGGTGGCGGCGGTGGCGTCTCCCACCCATCGAGGGGAAACCCTCCGGGCCGTGACCCCGCCCCGTTTCCTGTGCTTCGATCCCCTGGGCCGTGGCCTGCTGGGCCGCTGCCCACCCGGGCTGGCTGTGGCGTTGGATGGACCTGGCCTCGCTGGGCTCGGCCGGTCCCTAATGTATGGGCCTTCAGTCTGCCCTAGGCCCACCTCCCCCCAACCGGCAATTTGGCTCCCTCGCGCCGCAATCTCCCTCCCTGCCGCCACTGTCGTCTCGTCCTGCGTCCCTCCTCCTCCCCCGCTCGTTCCCGTGCCTCCTCCCCCCTCTCGTCCGGCCGTCTCCGCTGCTGCCTCCCCTCCTCCCTCGCCGGCTCGGGCCATGCCCCGCGAGTGGGACGACGGAGAGGTACGGCGCAAGAGGCGCCCTGATGACCGCCGCGACGCGCATCGCCCCTCCCCGGACGGTCTCCGCCGCGAAGAAGAACTCCGTCGCGAGCTCCACGATGGGCGCCGGGATGACCGGCGTTCTGCGAGGCGCTCGGACCGACGCGGCCGCTCTTGCCCCCCCCCCCCCCCGCGCGGCTTCGGGGGACTGGCGTTCCCGCCACCGCTCGCCCTCCCCCGACCCTCGCCACGGCCGGAGCCCCTCTCCCTCCCGCTCGGCGCGTCTGCCCTCTCCTCGCCCCAAGCCCAGCCGCCCGCCCGCTGCCTCATCCCGGGAATACGTGGCTCTAGGGCCGGCCAAGAAGAAGCAGCGTCGCGGGGAGCTTTGGGGCAACCCGGCCGCCACCCCCGCGCTTGCCCCAGACGGCTCTGCCGCCCCTGGCCCCGTCTCCGGGCTCCCCCGCCCCCCGTGCTTCAACTGCGGGGTGGCGGCTCACTCCCAAGTCAACTGCGTCAACCCCCAGTGCTGCTTCCTTTGCAAGGATACGACCCACCCTGCTCTTCTGTGCCCAGAGCAGCCGGTGACCTCTGAGCTCATGATGTACGGCCATGGCATCGAGGGGCTTGGCTTCTTCCACCTTGAGGTCCCCGACGTCCCGCCTCTCACTCCCACGATTGTCATGGTGGTGGATGGGGTGGCGTCGCCTGAGATGATCGAGGCCGAGCTCAACCACCTCTACCGCCGCCAGTGGGACTGGGCGGTCACCCCTCCGCTGACCACATCTTCACCGTGGTCTTCCCCGACGCCATCAGCTACGGCTACGCCACCCGCAGTGGTCAGATCACCCTTGCCCTCAATCAGCTCGTCGTCAACATCACCGAGCCCATCCTCGACCCGAACGCGGTGGCAGTCTTGGACACCGCCTGGATACTCGTGGCCGGACTCCCGGACATCGCTCATTCCGAGCTTGTCATCCGCTAGATGTCCAGGATCCTGGGCAAGGTGGTGGTGGTCGATGAGCTCTCCCTCCGAAAAGAGAAGGAGGTCTGGGTCAAAGTCAACTGTCTGGACTCCTCCAAGCTCCGCACCACCATTCATGTGTTCTTCAATGACCAAGGTTTCGACCTCCGGATTGACCCTGAGCCTCCCAACCACGTGGGTCACCCTCGCTTCTCTGACGACGGCCCTCCCAGTGGCAATCCGGGGACTGGCGGAGACTACCACGGCCGTCACCACCCCCGCTCCCACTGCTCTGAGGAAGAGGTGGGCTCGGAGGACTCCCGCTCTCCGTCACCGACGCCTCCTCCTTCTTCAGCGGGTGGTCGCAGCCGCCAGGCTGCCCTCGCTCCCCTGTCCTGTCACAACCCTAGACAGTGCTTGCATTAGAGTGATGCATCATGTTTAAAATTTCCAAAAACTTGAAATGGGGATGAACCAAACCCCAACACCACTTCAACCAACTAGGGTTACTAAGATATTTTCCCAATGAACCTGAAATGCCCTTCAAAAATGTTCATCACTTTTGTCTTAGTCTAGAACCTCTGCCAAAATTGGTTCACATTTTTGGCGGACACCTAAGGTCACTGGATTAAATCATGAGCTATTTGCATTTGGACATTTAAATGCTATAAAATATTTTAAATGTCCAAATAATTCTGAACTTAAGTGAGGGCTGTTGGAAATATTCCAAACAAAGCCCACAATTATTTTCATGATTTCTGAGAGTGCTCTGGCATTTTAAATAAGGACAAAAACATTTGCAGAAAATAGAAAACAGAAACTAGAATAAAAAGAGAGAGAGAAAGGCCAGAGGACACTTACCTGCACTGGGCCGGCCCACCTGGCCCGTGCTAGTCACCACCCACCTCTGCTAGTAGGCAGAGGAGGGACACCGCGACGCCGCCGAGCTCGCCACGCCACCTCCCTGCCTGCCTGCCCTCGCCCGCGCCAGCGCAGCACCTCGAAGGGCCTCCTCGGTGCCGCCCCAAGCCCCTGGACACCTCACTTTCCCTCCCTGCTCTCCCCCTCGCCTCTCCTCGCCATGGCCGATGCTGCCGCGCACGCGCCATGATACGTCCCCAACATATCTATAATTTTTGATTGTTCCATGCTATATTATATTATGTTTTGGACATTAATGGGCTTTATTATACACTTTTATATTATTTTTGGGACTAACCTATTAACCGGAGGCCCAACCCAGAATTGCTGTTTTTTTGCCTATTTCAGAGTTTCGCAGAAAAAGAATATCAAACGGAGTCCAAACGGAATGAAACCTTCGGGAACGTGATTTTCGGAACGAACGTGATCCAGAGGACTTGGACCCTACGTCAAGACATCAACCAGGAGGGCACGAGGTAGGGGGCGCGCCTACCCCCTGGGCGCGCCCTCCACCCTCGTGGGCCCCACGTTGCTCCACCGACGTACTTCTTCCTCCTATATATACCTACGTACCCCCAAACTACCAGATACGGAGCCAAAAACCTAATTCCACCAATGCAACCTTCTGTACCCGTGAGATCCCATCTTGGGGCCTTTTTCGGAGCTCCACCGGAGGGGGCATCGATCACGGAGGGCTTCTACATCAACACCATAGCCTCTCCGATGATGTGTGAGTAGTTTACCTCAGACCTTCGGGTCCATAGTTATTAGCTAGATGGCTTCTTCTCTCTTTTTGGATCTCAATACAATGTTCTCCCCCTCTCTTGTGGAGATCTATTCAATGTAATCTTGTTTTGCGGTGTGTTTGTTGAGACCGATGAATTGTGGGTTTATGATCAAGTTTATCTATGAACAATATTTGAATCTTCTCTGAATTCTTTTATGTATGATTGGTTATCTTTGCAAGTCTCTTCGAATTATCAGTTTGGTTTGGCCTACTAGATTGATCTGTCTTGCAATGGGAGAAGTGCTTGGCTTTGGGTTCAATCTTGCGGTGTCCTTTCCTAGTGACAGTAGGGGCAGCAAGGCACGTATTGTAGTGTTGCCATCGAGGATAACAAGATGGGGTTTATATCATATCGCATGAGTTTACCCCTCTACATCATGTCATCTTACTTAAAGCGTTACTCTGTTCTTATGAACTTAATACTCTAGATGCATGCTGGATAGCGGTTGATGTGTGGAGTAATAGTAGTAGATGAAGGCAGGAGTTGGTCTACTTGTCTCGGACGTGATGCCTATATACATGATCATACCTAGATATTCTCATAACTATGCTCAATTCTGTCAATTGCTCAACAGTAATTTGTTCACCCACCGTAATACTTATGCTCTTGAGAGAAGCCACTAGTGAAACCTATGGCCCCCGGGTCTATTTTCCATCATATTAACCTCCCGTCAAAAAGTTATTTCTAGCGTCGTCTTTATTTTGCTTTCTTTACTTTGCATCTTTATCATAAAAATACCAAAAATATTATCTTATCATATCTATCAGATCTCACTCTCGTAAGTGACCGTGAAGGGATTGACAACCCCTTTATTGCGTTGGTTGTGAGGATTTATTTGTTTGTGTAGGTGCGAGGGACTCGTGCGTGGCCTCCTACTGGATTGATACCTTGGTTCTCAAAAACTGAGGGAAATACTTACGCTACTTTGCTGCATCACCCTTTCCTCTTCAAGGGAAAACAACCGCAGTGCTCAAGAGGTAGCAAGAAGGATTTCTGGCGCCGTTGCCGGGGAGTCTACGCAAAAGTCAACATACCAAGTACCCATCACAAACCCTTATCTCCCGCATTACATTATTTGTCATTTGCCTCTCGTTTTCCTCTCCCCCACTTCACCCTTGCCGTTTTATTCGCCCTCTCTTTTCTGTCTGCCTTCCTCCCTCTTTTTGCCCCTTGCACTTTCTGCCGTTATGTCTGAAATTGGGGAAATTATTGTCGATATGGACAATAATAATATCATGGAAAATTCTGATGCTCCTGCTGAGGAACCCCCTATCTTACATACAAAAAAAATTCCGAATTGGTAGTGGTAATATTATTGGAAAATGAGTTATCCAAGATTTCCTTACTTGTGCCGGTGCTTTGCCTTCTATGGGTAGTTCTATTCTTCATAGAACTAGTAGTCTTGCGGACGCTATCACCATGCTTGTAGTTGAACTTGAAAGACAATTTATGCACATGCATCCTTGCATACAAAGGATTTTTCTAGAATTTTCTAATATTGAGCATTCTTCTGTTAAGCGTGCCGCTACTATCTTTTTGGCTCATGAGTTCATATTTATAATAAAAGAGGCCAAAGAAATCTTTGCGCGTTATAGGGTGGATGCTGGCCGTCCTCCCATTGAAACTATTTTATTTGATCAAGAGGAAATAATGCGTTTTCAATCTCTAGACTATGTTGCTTTTAATGAAAACCTTAGAAAAAAGGTTCCTACCAATATTCTAGTTGATAGAATTTCTGAACTTAATAATGATTTTGCTATTCGAAATAATGAGCTAGGATATTCTCTCGAATATAGGCTCACAAAGTTCTGTCAAAAGAATGCTTATAATGATGAATTGGTTGTGCAATACGAAGGGCCAAAGGAGGAACCTATACCTCCTAAAGTTGATCTTGGGGATTTTTGTCCCATTAAATTTAGCCCTTTTGATTACTTTTGCTTGCCTCATATAAAACTTTCTGCTGAACGTAGAGAATATGAAATGATTTTTAATGATCTATCTTGTTATTATGGCAATACCTAGATATATCCTTGCTATTATGCCTAGCTAGGGGCGTTAAACGATAGCGCTTGTTGGGAGGCAACCCAATTTTATTTTTATTTTTTTTGCTTTTTGCTTCTGTTTAGGAATAAATATTTGATCTAGCCTCTGGTTAGATTTGTTTTTATGTTTTAATTAGTGTTTGTGCCAAGTTTAACCTATAGGATCTTCTTGGATGATAGTTATTTGATCTTCCTGAAAATTGCAGAAACTTTCTGTTCACGAAAATAATTGTTAAAAATCACCAGAACGTGATAAAATACTGATGCCAATTTCTTCTGATCAATAAACAAATTTTCCATGTCGTCCTATTTTGGCTGAATTTTTTGACTTCCAGATGTTTGCGTTAGTTACAGATTACTACAGACAGTTCTGTTTTTGACAGATTCTGTTTTTCGTGTGTTGTTTGCTTATTTTGATGAATCTATGGCTAGTAAAATAGTTTATAAACCATATAGAAGTTGTAATACAGTAGGTTTCACACCAATATAAATAAAGAATGAGTTCATTACAGTACCTTGAAGTGGTGTTTTGTTTTCTTTCGCTAACGGAGCTCACGAGATTTTCTGTTAAGTTCTGTGTTGTGAAGTTTTCAAGTTTTGGGTAAAAGATTTGATGGATTATGGAACAAGGAGTGGCAAGAGCCTAAGCTTTGGGATGCCCATGGCACCCCAAGATAATCTAAGGACACCAAAAATCCAAAGCTTGGGGATGCCCCGGAAGGCATCCCCTCTTTCGTCTACTTCCATCGGTAACTTTACTTGGAGCTATATTTTTATTCACCACATGATATGTGTTTTGCTTGGAGCGTCTTGTATTATTTGAGTCTTTATTTGTTAGTTTGCCACAATCATCCTTGCTGTACACACCTTTTTAGAGAGACACACACATGATTCGGAAATTGTTAGAATACTCTATGTGCTTCACTTATATCTTTTGAGTTATATAGTTTTTGCTCTAGTGCTTCACTTATATCTTTTAGAGCACGGTGGTGGTTTTGTTTTATAGAAACTATTGTTCTCTCATGCTTCACTTAGATTATTTTGAGAGTCCTACAAAACAGCATGGTAATTTTCTTTAATTATGATAGGCATTCAAGATTAGTAAAAAAAATATGAGTGTGTTGAATACTATGAGAAGTTAGATGCTTGATAATTGTTTTGAGATATGGAGATGATGATATTAGAGTCATGCTAGTTGAGTAGTTGTGAATTTGAGAAATACTTGTGTTAAAGTTTGTGATTCCCGTAGCATGCACGTATGGTGAACCGTTATGTGATGAAGTCGGAGCATGATTTATTTATTGATTCTCTTCCTTATGAGTGGCGGTCGGGGATGAGCGATGGTCTTTTCCTACCAATCTATCCCCCTAGGAGCATGCGTGTAATACTTTGCTTTGATAACTTGTAGATTTTTGCAATAAGTATATGAGTTCTTTATGACTAATGTTGAGTCCATGGATTATACGCACTTTTCTTCCTTCCACCATTGCTAGCCTCTCTAATACCGCGCACTTTTCGCCGGTATCATACACCCACCATATACCTTCCTCAAAACAGCCACCATACCTACCTACCGTGGCATTTCCATAGCCATTCCGAGATATATTGCCATGCAACTTTCCACTGTTCCGTTTACTATGACACGCTCCATCATTGTCATATTGCTTCGCATGATCATGTAGTTGACATCGTATTTGTGGCAAAGCCACTGTTCATAATTCTTTCATACATATCACTCTTGATTCATTATCCCGGTACCGCCGGAGGCATTCACATAGAGTCATATTTTGTTCTAAGTATTGAGTTGTAATTGTTGAGTTGTAAGTAAATAAAAGTGTGATGATCATCATTTTTTAGAGCATTGTCCCAAGTGAGGAAAGGATGATGGAGACTATGATTCCGCCACAAGTCGGGATGAGACTCCAGACTAAAAAAAAGAGGCCATAAAAAAAGAGAAGGCCCAAAAAAATGATGAGAGAAAAAGAGAGAAGGGACAATGTTACTATCCTTTTACCACACTTGTGCTTCAAAGTAGCACCATGATCTTCATGATAGATAGTCTCCTATGATATCACTTTCATATACTAGTGGGAAATTTTCATTATAGAACTTGGCTTGTATATTCCAATGATGGGCTTCCTCAAAATGCCCTAGGTCTTCGTGAGCAAGCGAGTTGGATGCACACCCACTTAGTTTCTTTTGTTGAGCTTTCATATACTTATAGCTCTAGTGCATCTGTTGCATGGCAATCCCTACTCACTCACATTGATATCTATTAATGGGCATCTCCACAGCCCGTTGATACGCCTAGTTGATGTGAGACTATCTTCTCCTTTTTTATCTTCTCCACAACCACCATTCTATTCCACATATAGTGCTATGTCCATGGCTCACGCTCATGTATTGCGTGAAGATTGAAAAAGTTTGAGAACATCAAAAAGTATGAAACAATTGCTTGGCTTGTCATCGGGGTTGTGCATGATTTAAATACTTTGTGTGGTGAAGATAGAGCATAGCCAGACTATATGATTTTGTAGGGATAACTTTCTTTGGCCATGTTATTTTGAGAAGACATAATTGCTTAGTTAGTATACTTGAAGTATTATTATTTTTATGTCAATATTAAACTTTTGTCTTGAATCTTTCGGATCTGAATATTCATACCACAATTAAGAGAATTACATTGAAATTATGCCAAGTAGCATTCCACATCAATAATTCTATTTTTATCATTTACCTACTCGAGGACGAGCAGGAATTAAGCTTGGGGATGCTTGATACGTCTCCAACGTATCTATAATTTTTGATTGTTCCATGCTATATTATATTCTGTTTTGGACATTAATGGGCTTTATTATACACTTTTATATTATTTTTGGGACTAACCTATTAACCGGAGGCCCAGCCCAGAATTGCTGTTTTTTGCCTATTTCAGAGTTTCGCAGAAAAAGAATATCAAACGGAGTCCAAACGGAATGAAACCTTCGGGAACGTGATTTTGGAACGAACGTGATCCAGAGGACTTGGACCCTACGTCAAGACATCAACCAGGAGGCACGAGGTAGGGGGGCGCGCCTACCCCCCTGGGCGCGCCCTCCACCCTCGTGGGCCCCATGTTGCTCCACCGACGTACTTCTTCCTCCTATATATACCTACGTACCCCCAAACTACCAGATACGGAGCCAAAAACCTAATTCCACCGCCGCAACCTTCTGTACCCGTGAGATCCCATCTTGGGGCCTTTTCCGGAGCTCCGCCGGAGGGGGCATCGATCACGGAGGGCTTCTACATCAACACCATAGCCTCTCCGATGATGTGTGAGTAGTTTACCTCAGACCTTCGGGTCCATAGTTATTAGCTAGATGGCTTCTTCTCTCTTTTTGGATCTCAATACAATGTTCTCCCCCTCTCTTGTGGAGATCTATTCGATGTAATCTTCTTTTGCGGTGTGTTTGTTGAGACCGATGAATTGTGGGTTTATGATCAAGTTTATCTATGAACAATATTTGAATCTTCTCTGAATTCTCTTATGTATGATTGGTTATCTTTGCAAGTCTCTTCGAATTATCAGTTTGGTTTGGCCTACTAGATTGATCTTTCTTGCAATGGGAGAAGTGCTTAGCTTTGGGTTCAATCTTGCGGTGTCCTTTCCCAGTGACAGTAGGGGCAGCAAGGCACGTATTGTATTGTTGCCATCGAGGATAACAAGATGGGGTTTATATCATATCGCATGAGTTTACCCCTCTACATCATGTCATCTTACTTAAAGCGTTACTCTGTTCTTATGAACTTAATACTCTAGATGCATGCTGGATAGCGGTCGATGTGTGGAGTAATAGTAGTAGATGCAGGCAGGAGTCGGTCTACTTGTCTCGGACGTGATGCCTATATACATGATCATACCTAGATATTCTCATAACAATGCTCAATTCTGTCAATTGCTCAACAGTAATTTGTTCACCCATCGTAATACTAATGCTCTTGAGAGAAGCCACTAGTGAAACCTATGTCCCCCGGGTCTATTTTCCATCATATTAACCTCCCGTCAACAAGTTATTTCTAGCGTCGTCTTTATTTTGCTTTCTTTACTTTGCATCTTTATCATAAAAATACCAAAAATATTATCTTATCATATCTATCAGATCTCACTCTCGTAAGTGACCGTGAAGGGATTGACAACCCCTTTATTGCGTTGGTTGCGAGGATTTATTTGTTTGTGTAGGTGCGAGGGACTCGTGCGTGGCCTCCTACTAGATTGATACCTTGGTTCTCAAAAACTGAGGGAAATACTTACGCTACTTTGCTGCATCACCCTTTCCTCTTCAAGGGAAAACCAACGCAGTGCTCAAGAGGTTGCACGCCAACGTGAAACTTGCAGCCACCGTCGCCCCCTCGTCGCCCCGCCGTGTCCAGAAGCTCTGCCACCGTCCGCTTCGTCGAGCAGATCGAGCCCCGAGCGCTCGTTCGCCCCGGAGCCACCGCATCGACCTTGCTTCGCCTCGCCGTCGCCGGAGATCCACTTCGCCGCCCTGCTCAGCTCGGACCGTCCCCGAGCTCGCCGACCATCTCGCTCGACTCGCCGTGAGCCACTGCCTATTCTCCCCCTCTCTGCTCTCTCCTTCGTGCGCCGTAGTCGCCGCACCTCGCTCACCCGCACGCGCCGCCGCCTCTGCACGTCGCCATCATGGCCACTGCCACGCGGGCTCGAGCCCGAGCGCGTCACCGCGTTCGCTGCACCCCCAGGAGCCCGCAACACCTCACCGCGCCCTCTGCCGTGCCCCCTGTCGGTGTCAAAACCGGCGGATCTCGGGTAGGGGGTCCCGAACTACGCGTCTAAGGCGGATGGTAACAGGAGACGGGGGACACAATGTTTACCCAGGTTCGGGCCCTCTCGATGGAGGTAATACCCTATTTCCTGCTTGATTGATCTTGATGATATGAGTATTAAAAGAGTTGATCTACCACGAGATCGTAGAGGCTAAACCCTAGAAGCTAGCCTATGGTATGATTGTTGTTGTCCTACGAACTAAAACCCTCCGGTTTATATAGACACCGGAGGGGCTAGGGTTACACAGAGTCGGTTACAAGGGAGGAGATCTACATATCCGTATTGCCAAGCTTGCCTTCCACGCCAAGGAGAGTCCCATCCGGACACGGGACGAAGTCTTGAGTCTTGTATCTTCATAGTCCAACAGTCCGGCAGAAGTATATAGTCCGACTGTCCGAGGACCCCCTAATCCAGGACTCCCTCAGTAGCCCCTGAACCAGGCTTCAATGACGATGAGTCCGGCGCGCAGATTGTCTTCGGCATTGCAAGACGGGTTCCTCCTCTGAATACCCCATAGAAGATTTTGAACACAAGGATAGTGTCCGGCTCCGCAAAACAAATTCACATACCACCGTAGAGAGAATAATATTTCCACAAATCTAATCTGCTGACGCATTTTGCAGCATGACATCACACGACGGCCCGGTCATTATTCGAACTGTTTTTCACAACCAGCCACTGCACATATTGCGAGGCGGTTTCCTTGGCACGTCTTGTCGAAGCAGAGATCATGTCCCCTTATCACGGGATTCTCATCAATACGGGTGTGGGTAACCCAACCGCGCCTGTTGGTATGACTCCTCGATTTTAGGCAAGTTCCAAACGGCCACGCGGAGGACGCTTGATATTCACCCTCTTTATAAAGGGGCCAAGGCCCGTCCTTTTCTTCTCGCGCTCAATCAAACCCTTCCCCCACCTCGAGTTCCAGCGCCCAAGGCTTAGGCTAGGCGCTTCGGACCTACAATCATGTCCGGATCCAACCTTCAAGGTCGGTGGATGCCCTCCTCTGTCACAGAGGAGGACAGCAAGAAGCTAAGAGAAGCTAGGTATTTCACCGGCGAAATCTCGCACAGGCTGCCTGCTCGAGGGCAGGTCATTCCCCACTCCCGAACCTGGCGAGAGTGTCGTATTCATCTCCCACTTCCTCCGAGGGCTAGGTTTTAGTCTAGATCCCTTTGTCAGAGGGCTCATGTTCTACTACGGGCTCGATTTCCATGATCTGGCTCCGGATTCCGTCCTTCACATTTCGTCGTTCATCGTCGTGTGCGAAGCCTTCCTCCGCATTACCCCACACTTCGGCTTATGGCTTAAGACCTTCAATGTGGAGCCGAAGATGATTGAGGGGCGACACACAGAGTGCGGAGGTGCCGTAATAAGCAAAGGCGCCGATGCTCCATGGCCAAAGGGTTCCTTCCCGGAGGTGTCCAGCTTGTGGCAACGGGAGTGGTTTTATATCACAGCTCCCCGAGGTACCAAGTGGGTAGCCGCCCCTGCCTTCCGCTCGGGCCCCCCGCCTCAATTGGCGTCCTGGGTCAACAAGGGGCTGGACTGGGGACCAATGAATGATGTGCCGATATTGCAGAGTCGCATCCGAGATCTCCTAGAGAGAGATGTCAGCCTCGTTAAGGTAATGCAAGTCATGCTAGTTCGTCGAGTCGTGCCTTGCAAACGTCGACCTCTCCGTATGTGGGAGTTCAACCCGGAAGGACCGCGAACTATCCAGCACTTCTTCGGCATGACGCTCGAAGAGATGTACAAATTGTTCTTCGGATCACGAATAAAGTGTCCGTACATCACCGAGGATGCGGGTCTGAGCTGCAATCGTCCAGATACCCAAGTAATTAATTCCGCGGCCAAACATGCTGTCTTTTATTTGTCACAACATTGTTCTGAAAAGTCGCCTTTTGACCAGGACTGGATAAAGAAGGCAAAGATGATCAGGTGTTCGGTCCCCCTTCCCGAAGGCTCACCGGATCCCGTACTAGCCAGGATGCTTGAACTTGTGCCTTATCAAGCGCCATGAGGGGAAGATAAAGGGAGGAACAAAGAAGCCGAAAGCGAGCCTCACTCATTATTCATCCAGACCGGGGGAATTAGTGCCTCCGCGAAGGAGGATAACCGGGGAGAAGGATCTAAAATTCCCTCTCCCCAGGGAAGTAAGAGGACCGCCTCTGAAGACCTGGAAGCAATGGTCTCCAAGCGAGGGAAGAAACCTTTGTCAGGGGGCCCTACCCCGGAGGGCATCCTTACCGCACTATGCCCGCTAGGGGACCAGCCCTCCACCGAGCTGTAAGTAAACAAAAGTACTTTATAGTAATTATACCCTGCTTCATTTCTGAGAATAATAACCGAGACGTATGTTTTGTAGTTCGGATCGTAGCCCTTCTCGACAGAGTTCGTCTTCGGGGGATCTTCTTCCGGAGATGATGGAAAGCGAAACGCCTCCCCGCGCCTCCCCGCCTCGTGAAGCGGGCGACCCTGAGGTGTCGTCACGGAGGATTTCTCCTGATCCGCCAAGGCTAGAAGGTAACCCTTCGGCCACCCGAAGTCCGGGGTACTCGGCTCCTAAGGAGAGCAACAGAAAGAGTCCGGAACTGTCCGGTGTGCGACCAGACGCACTGATGAATCTTCTGGAGCAAGCGGCTATCTCAGAAATGCATCGTACACTAATGGGTACGGTGGTTGAGAGGATTTCATCCGCCGAAAGCGGGTTGCATGAAGCTTTTGTGAGTCTGCTGAAAGGCTTTAAGGTGCGTAAAGTAATATATATTTTTTGACGATACCGCACACGCTAGGTGTGGCCTATGCAGATAGTACCCCCTGAGATTCTGGTTGCTGTCGAAAAAGACGGCAAATAGAGGATCATAGTCCCAGGTAATAACCGTGCTGCTTTCATGTGCAGGTGGCTGAGGGTCCGGTGGCTAGCCGGACTGGTGAGTTTGCCGAACTAAAGCGGCAACTTGATGCGGCAGATGCCGACATCGTGCTTGTAAACAAGCGGCTTGACGAGGCACATGGTATGTATTCTCCTAGGATCAATACATATTAAGAGGAGCATGATGCTAGTATCTGTAATATGCTTTGACTACAGATGGAGCTGTCGCCGTGGAGACCCTTCGGGCAGAACTTGCCCGAGCCAAGGAACAAGCCAGGAAGAGTGATGCGGCCGCCCTAAAGGCGGTCGAAGAGCTAAGAGCCAAACAGGCTGCCCATTGCCAGAGCAAAGAGAAAATAGCCAAGATGGCTGTTGAGCTGAAAGATGCCGCCGGCCGGTATGAGCTTCTTGAAAAGGAAAGCCAAGCGAAGGCGGCGGACCTGAAGGAGGCCATGGAAGCGGCCAAGGAAACCCGTTCGCAAATCAGAGCGGCGAAGGAGGAACTCCGTCAAGCCGGAGATATTGCGGCTGGGAAGCCCTTTTTGTTGCGGAGAAGGTTTGGAGACCCGAAGTATGCCCCTCTGGATAAATTATGGAGTTCTGCAGACGCGTACTTAGATTTAGCAGCGAGTACCGGTGATGCGACCAAGTGTTTCAAAGATCAGAAAGATCATGTAGTGGAAAGGTTGTTCTGGTCACAGTTCCGCACTCCAACGCGTCCGCTGCTGTTAAATGAACAAATGGCCGAGTGGGCCGAGCTCCATAGGTTGTCCGGACTTGCTATGAGGTCCGTCGTGGATCACCTTTGGCCGGAGGGACTGAGGCCGAATAGTTATTTTGGTCTAGTGCAACGATTCCTTGGTGTTGTGCCGCAAATTGACGCTATAAAGAGGTCGGCGTGCATAGAGGGTGCGCGGATGGCTCTTGCCTGTGTTAAGACATACTGGGCTGAGATGGAGGCCACTGCTATTGCAACCCGAGGCCCGGCCATAGGCCAGGTCCCGGCCGAGCACTATTTTGAAGAAGTCCTAGAAGGCGCTCGTGTAATAGAGGCTCAATGCTCGAAGAGTATCATGTTCAAGTGACATGTATCCCGATTGTAAAAACAATGCTATTAAATTATAAAGGCTGTGGTTATACTTTTGCCTGAAAGTATCATGATGCCTCCTGTGCGGCCGTTTATGTATATATGTATATAACCTGAAAGTTTGCAGTCGTCGGCTTCAGCCCCCACGCATATAATGCGGGGGTGTTCGCAAAAATGCGTATTGACACTTGATCCAACGTCTTGGTCCATTAAGGAGGTGATAGCACATCGAACGAGGCAATCAAACTATATTGCTTTAACACTTCCACTTAGCCATAGGAGTTTGACGGTGGGACTACTATATAGCCCCTGGTACCTCCGCGCTCAACCGAATACGGGGCGCGTACATACATGACCAGGAAACGGCCCTTCGTTAATGCGGAGGAATCCCGAAGATTCCGCTAAGTCATTGAGTGGTTGACAAGTCTCGCGCTTTATCATGACAGTCAGTTTTCGGCTTTCTCTACTGAGGTGCTCGTCTGGATGAACCAGGGCACAATCGCAGTAGTTCTCCCGGTGCCACCTTAGCCGATAGAGCGGAACGTAAGGTAGCAAAACGCGGGAGCCGGGCAAACCCAACATTTGACCAAAGACATGATTCGGAGCTGATGCATATAAGGCCAAACTCGCGACGTCGAACACTCCCTAGGGTATTCGGTCTTTACAACATATACCGGGCTGAACAACGCCCTTGATAATGAACCCTGAGTGTCCAGGTACGTGCATCATTCTGACTTGGCGAAATGCCAATAATGTCAGCATCGCTCTCGGTTATGCTGAGTATCCGGAGGATGTGAAGCAACAAGAGACAGTAAAAAAGGTTTACGCAGGGTCTTAATCTAAAAAGAAACCTTTGAGCGGGGCCCTGCTGCACGTCTGCGCCTGTGTCTCCGTTGTGCCGTATCCTGGAAGGGTGTAGCACGATTACCATCTGTAAAAGAGAAGAACTTAGGTGAAAGTTGTCGTGCGAAAAATTGGTTATTCCCAATAAACCATTAAAAATCAAGATAAGTAAGGTCGAGCCGAACTGTAGTCCTTTTACATGCGGGAAGCCCCTGGTACCGCCTATGGGGGTATATCCATCAAACCAATCTCAGGTTTATCTAAGCTGTTACAGCTAGTGATGCGCCGGACTCGTCTAGCCGTGTCCGCGGTCTTGACGACCGATCGTTTATTCTGATTGGAGGGGCCGTTTAGTGTTCGGCTGCTAATGCCGCCACACGTTCTTCCGTGTGCAAGGAACACTCAATATTTCCGCTAATTGTGATGATGCCACGTGGACCGGGCATCTTAAGCTTAAGAGAAGCGTAATGCGGTACTGCGTTAAAACGAGCGAAAGCTGTTCTTCCGAGTAGTGCTTGATAGCCGCTTCGGAATGGAGCGATGTTGAAGGTTAACTTTTCACTTCGGAAGTTGTCGGGAGAACCGAATACAACCTCTAGTACTAGAGAGCCCGTACAGTGGGCCTCTGTGCCTGGTATTACTCCTTTAAAGGTAGTATTACTGTGGCTGATTCTTGTCGGGTCTATCCCCATTTTGCGGACTGTGTCCTGATATCAGATTAAGACTACTGCCGCCATCCATGAGGACTTGGGTGAGATGGTATCCGTCGATGATTGGGTCTAGCACCAAGGCAGCCAATCCTCCATGCCGGATACTTGTCCGGTGATCCCTGCTATCAAAAGTTATCGGGCGGGCCGACCAAGGGTTATACTTAGGGGTGACGGGCTCTACGGCACGTATGTCTCAGAGTGCATGTTTGCTTCTCCTCTTCGTCACGTGAATCATGTTCACTGTTTTGACCTCTGGTGGGAACTTTTTCTATCCCCCAGTGTTTTGCTGACGAGGCTCATCCTCGTCTTCGCTTGGTGTATCCCTCCCCTTGTGTTCGGCGTTTAACTTGCTGGCCTGCTTGAAGACCAGCATTCTCTGTGGGTATGATTTGCAGGTTTATCGGAGGTGCCATGAATCTGACATAATTTGTCTAGAATCTTGTTTAGGCTGGACGGTCCATCTCGGTTGCCTTTGAAAGGCTTTTTCCGTTGACCGGGTCTAGAGCCCCTAAATCCGGCGTTTACCGCCATGTTGTCTGGGCTGTCTTCGTTATTCCGACGCTTGCTTTTACTGTGTCGTGGTTTACCATTACCATCCCTGACTTCAGATGTGCCTGGGTCGCTGGTGCTATGACGGGCCAGCCAGCTATCTTCGCCCACGCAAAAGCGGGTCATAAGGCTTGTTAGGGCTGCCATTGTCCTTGGTTTTTCTTGGCCGAGGTGTCTGGCGAGCCATTCGTCTCGGACGCTGTGTTTGAAAGCTGCTAAGGCTTCGGCATCCGGGCAGTCGATGATTTCGTTCTTCTTAGTGAGGAATTTGTTCCAAAGCTTTCGGGCTGACTCTCCGGGCTGTTGAATTATGTGACTTAAATCATCTGCATCCGGAGGTCGGACATAGGTCCCTTGAAAGTTGGCCCTAAAAGCATCCTCAAGCTCCTCCCAACTTCCAATTGAATTTTCGGGGAGGCTCTTCAGCCAGTGCCGAGCTGGTTCTTCAGCTTGAGGGGCAAGTATTTGATGGCGTGGAGATCGTCTCCGCGAGCCATATGAATATGGAGGATGAAGTCCTCAATCCAGACCCCAGGGTCTGTTGTTTCGTCGTACGCCTCTATGTTCACGGGTTTGAATCCCTCTGGAAATTCATGATCCAGCACCTCATCGGTGAAACATAGGGGGTGCGTGGCACCCCTGTATTTGGATATGTCATGGCGTTCTGACGGTTGTAGTGTTCGGTTTTGATTATGCGCTGGAGCGCGCTTCCTAGATCCGTAGATGGATCTTGTCACACCGGCCTTTTGATGCGAGTCCTCGCATGGATCGTGTGCCGACTTATGTGCGGCCTCGTTAGCCGCCCTATCGCGGCCACGAGGTGGTCAATCCGATCGGTCGACCGTTTTATTTTTTGGTTGTGTGGGCTCTAAGGCCTCATCATCGAATTCGGGCAGCAGCTTGCGCTTTGGAAGCTCTTTGTGTGGCGACTGCCACCATACTTTTCTTCAGTGTCGAGCACTTTGTTCCATCTACTGTTGACCATATTCTGCGCGGCCTTAAGCCTTTGCTTCTGCTTCTTCAGACTCCTCGCGGTGGCAATAAGCCTTCTACGGAGGTTCTCTTGTTCCAAGTGCTTTTCCGGGATGATGTGTGCATCCTCGTCCAGACTGTTTTCCTCTCCGGAGAGAGGTTGATGAGTTTTATCCTCTGTGTCGCCGTGTTCGGACTGCGGCTTTGTACTATGTTCGCCGTCCGCTGGTTCATCCTGTTCTGTCGCTGGGTCAATGTGGTCGTCATTTCCTCTGGAGTCGACTGGGGTGTTATTTTCTCTTGCGCTGTTATCGCTGTTTTTGCCGAGGCGGGATTTGGAGCGGCGCCTACGCCGTCGCTTTTGTTGCTTCTCGAGGGAGCTATCCTTCGCTACATCCTTCCGTTCCTCATCATTGTTTTCTTTGGGGGTGTCCACCATGTATATGTCATACGATGAGGTGGCAGTCCAGCGCCCAGTGGGCGATGGTTCTTGTTCGTCTCCTGCATCATCGTCCATACCGTCGATGTCTTCGGAGCCGAAGTCGAGCATGTCGGTTAAATCGTCGACAGTGGCTACTAAGTGGGTGGTGGGTGGGGAGCGAATTTCTTCGTCGTCCACATCCCATTCTAGCCGGACATAGTTCGGCCAAGGGTCTCCTGACAAGGAGAGAGACCTCAATGAGTTTAGCACGTCGCCAAAGGGCGAGTGTGGAAGATATCCGCGGAGGTAAACTCCATGATCGGTGCCCAATCGGATTCGATAGGCACGGACGCAGGTGGCTCGGAGTCCGTGGCCAGGGACGAATCCAACAGTTCGGCAACACGGGTCTCGTAGGAGGTGAAGTCAGTATTCGGCTGTATCGCCACTGAGTGTGCAGCCTCCGTGGCAGGGTCCATCCACCCGTCCTCAGATGGCGCAATTTGTTCCGGATTGAGGGCCGGAGTGGTTGCAGGTGTGATCTCCTGAACACTGTCCGACGGCAGAGCTAAATCATGCTCGTCGTGATTGTGCGGCGCACCTGACATGGGCTCGAATCCGTCGAAGATCAAGTCTCCGAAGATGTCGGCAGTGTAGTTCAAGTTTCGAAACCTATCCTGATGGCCACGGGCGTAGCTCTCGATCTGCTCCAGATGGCCAAGCGAGTTGGCCCGCAGTACGAAGCCGCCGAATACGAAGATCCGTCCGGGGAGGAAAACCTCACCCTGGATCGCATCTTTGCCGATGATCGAAGGAGCCATCTAGCCTTATGGTGATGGCACAGTGGAACTCTCAATGAAAGCACCAATGTCGGTGTCAAAACCGGCGGATCTCGGGTAGGGGGTCCCGAACTGTGCGTCTAAAGCGGATGGTAACAGGAGGCGGGGGACACAATGTTTACCCAGGTTCGGGCCCTCTCGATGGAGGTAATACCCTACTTCCTGCTTGATTGATCTTGATGATATGAGTATTACAAGAGTTGATCTACCACGTGATCGTAGAGGCTAAACCCTAGAAGCTAGCCTATGGTATGATTGTTGTTGTCCTACGGATTAAAACCCTCTGGTTTATATAGACACCGGAGGGGGCTAGGGTTACACAGAGTCGGTTACGAGGGAGGAGATCTACATATCCGTATTGCCAAGCTTGCCTTCCACGCCAAGGAGAGTCCCATCCGGACACGGGACAAAGTCTTGAGTCTTGTATCTTCATAGTCCAACAGTCCGGCAGAAGTATATAGTCCGGCTGTCCGAGGACCCCCTAATCCAGGACTCCCTCACCCCCTAGCGCCGAACCCAAGCACGCCCGAGCTCCGGCTGCCGCTGCCGAGCTCGTGGCCGTCGTCACCAGCCGCCCTAGATGCCGCTGCTTGCTGCAACGGGCGCAGGTGAGCTCCAGCTCCCCGTAGCCGCTCTCCGCTGGCCATTTGGTCGCCGGAGCAGCGAGCTCGAGCCCTCCGCCTCGTCTGCTGCCGCCGCCGGCTAAACGCCGGTGGTTAGCCCCGGTTTGACCAGGGGGTTTGAGCTCCCCTGTGTCAATGACAGGTGGGGCCCCTCCCTGCCAACTAACCTAGGTTAGTGCTAACTAAGTTAGATTAGTTTAGTTAGTCACTGACACGCGGGACCCACTGGTCAGTTTGACCTGGACCGTCCTCGTTGACCTGCTGACGTCAGAGTGACGCAATGCTGATGCAGTAATGCCTTTTCTAGATTTATTCTTATTCAGAAAATTCCAGAAATTGTTACAAACTTCAAAAAATCATAGAAATTAATCTATAGCTCAGAATGAAAAGATTTATATATGAAAAATGATCAGAAAAATCCAATCGATCCATCAGTACTGGTTTCATGCATGTTAGAGCAACCTAACCTTGCTGTTTAGATGAAACATGATAATGCACTTATATGAGTTCATAATTTAGGTTTGTATTTGAATCTTTGGTTCAAATAAGCTCAAACCACCCTGGTTGTAGTTGCATTAGCCAAAACACACTCATCTTGCCATGTCATATGCATGCATCATATTGTTGCATATCGCCATGTTTTGAATGTGTTACCGGTGTGATCTCCGTGGTAGGTTCTGCTCCCGAGGATATTCACGAGTATCCAGCTGAAGGGCAGTACCCCTCGAACACTCTGTCGGGCAAGCAACCACCCCATTTGATCATATCGATACAATCCCATGTTCTCGCTCCTGCTCTCATTTACTGCATTTAAGACAACAACGTTTCAAACTGTCGTGTGCTGCGGTAGTTGAACCCATTTCCTCTGCATGACCTGTCATTGCCACAGTAACTAGATGAAACCCACTAGCATGTGTAGGAGTTGATTGAGCCATGTCTGTGTTTCCTACCTTGCTATGCCTGCTATGCTTAGAGTCGTGTTAGGTCTGGTTCATCTGGGTGATGGGCTAGAGTGAAATGATTATGTCGGTAATGTGAGTGATGTGTTGAACACGATTTGGTAAAGGTATCGATGAGAGGCCATGTAGGAGTACATGGTGGGTTGTTACATTGGAACCGTCCTTAAGCACTGAGATCTGTATGTGTGATTTAAGATTCAGCTACTACCATGCATTGGGCCCTGAAATATGACCCCGCTTGACTTATTGACCGCCCTTGTCCTCTGTCTAGGAGTTGAAAGTAGTTTCTGGTGTTCATAGTATACTGGAGGCCGTGCGCAGCGTTGACCCTCGGGGTGGGCTGTGATGCGGTAGGTACGTGGCACGGTGTACCGGGTGCCCGTTTGGTGTCTCGGGAACCCTGCACACATCGTTCGGGGCCGTATGTGGAAACCTCGGCCGGACTCCCTGCGGATGGAACCTGGATAGGCGATAAACCTGGACTAGAGACTTGTGTGGTTAGTCAGGTCATGGTCTACACCCACGTCGGCTTTCGCTTGAAGTCTGCCGAGCACATGTCGTGTGCAGACGCTAAGTGGTGGAAACATGTATGAAGAAGTACACCCATGTAGGGTTAACATCATCTATTCGAATAGCCGCGTCCGCGGTAAAGGACTACTTGGTCGCTTATACAGTTCATAGACAAGTTAATGGGTACTCCTAAAAGCCTCAAGACAAGTGTGAGTGCCGTGGATGGCCCTTCCGTAGGATGACGGAGGAGGATCCGCGGTAGTGTATTGTTGTGGTGAGTAGTGGACTCGTGTGCGCAAAACATTTAGAAGTTGCTGTCTCATAGGATAGTCTAGCCAAGAGTCAAAGCTGGCTTGCTGCAATAAACTCCGCTATCCCTTTGTTGGTAATGTGCATGTATGTAGGATCTGATGTATGTCTTGCTGAGTACCTTTGTACTCATGTTTGCTTAAATACTGTTGCAGAAGAGAATGTCGTCCCTTCCGATGGGTTCTATGTAGATCTCGACATTGATGAGTAGCTTGATGCCCAGGTGGTGACCCTGAGCTTATGATGGGCCTTTGTAGATAGACAGGCTTCGTCAAGCCTTCTTTCTTTCTAGTTGTCTGAACTCAGACAAGTTTGCTTCCGCATGTGCTTGTATGTTTGTATGACTTGAGTGTTGGGTCGTGTGACCCCTACCTGTATGAACATGTTATGTATGGCTCTCTGGAGCCTTCTAAATAAAGTACTTGAGTTGTAGAGTTTTGTTGTGATGCCATGTTGTATTTGCACATATCGAGCATATTGTGTGTATGATTTGAAATGCTTGGTATGTGTGGGATCCGACAACCTAGTTGTCTATCCTTGGTAGCCTCTCTTATGGGGAAATGTAGTCTAGTGCTTCCAGTAAGCCATGGTAGTCTGCTACCACTACTAGGGAAAACCCTAGTAGTAGCGCGGGTTTTGAGGCTATCAGCAGCGCGGGCAGCCGCGCTACCAATAAGGCGCTACAGCTAACTGTTAGTAGTAGCGCGGTCTGTACCCGTGCTACTACTATTGACTATATCAGCAGCGCTTTTCCGGAACGCGCTACTATTAATTAGCTGTAGCGATTTCCTAGCCCCGCGCTACTGCTATATCTTTCATCATTTCCCCTGGGCTCCCTACCCCGTTTCAGCTTCAATAAACTGCAATTTCCAGATACTAGGTACTACTAGATATCAATTTCATAAAGCATTATAGGTACTAGGTAGTACTCCCTCGGTTCCAAATTACTCGTCGTGGTTTTAGTTCAAATTTGAACTAAAACCACGGGGAGTAATTTGGAACGGAGGGAGTACTAGATAACAATTTCATATATACTCAACTTGCATCCTCAAGCAGTACTAGGTGATATCGACGACGATCATCATATGTAGTTCTAGATGATATCGACAACGATCATCATATGTAGTTCTACATGATATCGACGACGATCATCATATGTAGTTCTAGATGATATAGCACACACACACATGTAGTTCTAGATGATATCGACGACGATCATCATCCTCAAGCCTGGGCGGTGGGTGTTCCTGATAGTAATTAGGATGGCCTGTCCAACACGAAGATTCTTGCCAACGAGGAATCTCTTCCACCCAACCGAGTTTAAGTGTGTGTGACCGTCTGTGTCCATGCGGTAAGTACAGGTGGTGACGGAGCCCCTTGCGGTAAGGCGTAGTCCAGCTGAGCCTTCTTCATCAGGCTCGATACCACAACTCACAGATAGGTTCTTTGGCAATTTCTGAATAAGAAAAACATAGCAATTAATAAATAGCCTCGCACATACTCTTGCAAATATATTTCTATTAAGTCTAGATTTCTACACTATCAAAAGACATAGTACTACACATTTGTACTAATTAATCATGAATTCTACTAATAAGTATATATGGATTATCTACACTATTAATAGTTCCTTGGATTCTACACTAATAAGCATGTGATCAGACTCTACACTAAAGCATATCATCGACTAGATTCCACAAAGCATATCATTGGACTCTACACTAAGCATATCATCGGATTCACTAAGCATATCATTGGACTCTACACTAAGCATATCATCGGATAATTTGCATTTGTAAGTATAACAATAAAGCATATATATATATATCATCAAATTACTACAGTCGGTATAACATACCATTTCATGCCGATCGACCATGGTACTTGTCAGGCGGGTCACGAATGGCACCCCGACAAAGTCATCACGTGGCGGAATTATGTCCCATAGGTTGCACACCTCCTCCTCGCTCAGCCTCATTCTTTGAGCTACGATGGCTTCATGAAGTGGGTTCTCATCATCTTCATCGAGTGGGTCCTCATTATCTGCATCATCTTCGTCATCTTCATCATCTTCGTCATCTTCATCATCTTCCACCAGGTTGAGGTAAATGATAGCCAGCTTGGGTCTTTCTGCTCTGAAGGAGAAGCTGATCAACTCACCACCAGTAAGACGCATGCGGGCGAGGAAACGGGCCCATCCATCTCGTCCAATCTGCGACATATTGCGTCCTTTCTCGACCTCCATAGTGTACGCCCCCCCCCAAGAGCCTCAAATGTCACAGTGTCTCCTGTCAGCTTGTTGAATTTCAACCTCACATTGCATGGGACGATCTGTGTAAAAAAGCAAAATGACACAATGTAGTAATGCCAACACTAAAAATAAAATAGTTGTTACATTTCATCTAATTTCTTACCGCCGCATGACGAAAACTCGGCTAGAAGTAGATGCCGAACAGCTTGCCAGTTGCAAGGCTGCTGGCGCACCTTGACTTGCACAGTCGACATATTGGCGGTGCTGGTGGCGCCATTTTCCTAAAGCAATATGAGCAAAGGATTAACGATCCACTTCACAGGAAAGAAAAACAGTAGCATGTGATATTTTTGGTTCTTCCGCGAGAAGCAATTTGATGGACAATTATAATCCTAAGATCTAGTAACATATTAGATGACAAGGTACCACCTACCAAAGCATTTCGGTGGCACCTATTGCCGAAAAAACTTTTCACAAATATCTACCAAATCAGGGTACCACCTACCAAGACGTTTCATCTAATTGGCCCCTATTGCCTAAGATAATTGATTAAAAAAACAAGTGGCAAATTTAACTAAATTGGCACCTACATTTTGCCAAAAAATAACTTATTACAAAAAAACAAAAGCATCTACCTATCCATGTACAGAAAAAATAACAATAAAATGGTCCATACTAAATCAACTAGCCTACTAAATCCACTAGCATACTAAATCAACTAAATCAAAATGTTCTAAATCAACAAAATCAACTAGCCTACTAAATCAACTAAATCAAAATGTTCTAAATCAACTAGCCTACTAAATAAACTAAATCAAAATGTTCTAAATCAACTAAATCATATCAACTAAATCAAAATGTTGCATATGAACTAGCCTACTAAATCAAAATGTAGTAGGGAGGAGGGAGGAGGAGGGGCGACTCGAGGAGGGAGAAGAGAGTAGGACAGAGGAGGAAGGCGGAGCGAGGAGGGGCCGGCCGGCGGCGAGTGGAGGGAGGACGGAGGAGGAAGGCGGAGCGAGGAGGGGCCGACCAGCGGCGAGTGGAGGGAGGACGGAGGAGGAGGCCGGTACCGAGTCCAGCGAGGAGGAGGAGGTGACGGCGGCGCAGAGGGGGGAGGGGCGAGGGGGGAGGACCGGCGCGGGGGGTTGAGGGGGAGATCCAGTGAGTGTGTGAGTGTGAGTGGATCGAATAGAGAGAGAGTGGGGGTGGGGGATGGAATGGCTTAGGAGTAGCGCGCTATAGAGAAAAGCGCTACTGCTAAACTACCTAGCAATAGCGCCTTTCACAAAGAACGCGCTACTGCTATGTGTCAGCATGTAAAAATAGACATAAAAAATACATTGATCATCAACGATCTTTTTGTGTACAATCTGATTTGTCAATATGAGTCCTCACCGGTTTAGGAACCGGTGAAGACTCATATTGCGGCCACAAATTCTACACATAGAGTTCAATGAAGACCAAGTGCTTGTCAAAGTTTGAGAAGTAACATATTTAAGGTGGTAGAAACTCTCTTCACGGAGCGAGGTGGGACTAAATTTTTGTAGTAAACTTAGCAGTAGCGCTTATTGGTGAAATGCGCTGCTGCTATGATCCATAGCAGTAGCGCTCTTCGGGCTAACGCACTGCTGCTAGAACTAGCCTCGCAGCGGCGTCGTCGGAATTATAGCAGTAGCGCGTCTTAGAGCGGGCGCTACTGCTATATTTATTTCAACATCGAGTTTTGTTTGCGCGCGCTACTGCTACGTAGCAGCAGCGCCTTATTTTAAAGCGTGCTACTGGTAAGATTCTGTGTATAGGATTTTCCCTAGTAGTGTACAGCCCAGTTTACTGGAGTCCTGCTAGCCCAGTTACTACTGCTCCGGAACACTTAGACTGGCCGGCATGTGATCCACTTTGTTCCTGTGTCTGTCTCTTCGGGGAAATGTCACGCGGTGACTTCCGGAGTCCTGCTAGCCTGCTACAGCCCGGGTTCCAGGAGTCCTGTTAGCCCAGTTGCTACAGCCCGGATTCACACGCTGATGACCGACACGTTCGATGTTGGTTCATGTAAGCATGTCCCCGTAAGTTAGTGCCACTTTGGGTTCACGACTAGTCATGTCGGCCTGGGTTCTCTGTCATATGGATGCTAGCGACACTATCATATATGCGAGCCAAAAGGCGCAAACGGTCCCGGGCCAGGCAAGGTGGCACCCGTGGGAATACCGTGCATGAGGCCGCAAAGTGATATGATGTGTTACATGCTAGATCGGTGTGACTTAGAATCGGGGTCCTGACAGCGTTGGCATCAGAGCCGGACTTCCTGTAGGTTCATCAAGCCAAAATGGTCGATGTCGAGTCTAGAAATGCTTTAGTTATATGTAGGGGAATTGATTGTGGGAGGGAACGTAAGAATCTTTTTACTCCTTTACCTCATGACATTCTGATCTGAGTCAGTCCATTCTTTCCACGGGGGTTAAGGACTAGGATCTCATCTTTCTATCAGGTTCACGTGTTACTAATCCATAGGCTCTTATAGGATTGTTACAGGCCTCAGTTCAGTTTCTACTAATTTTAGTATGTTGTCAGTTGAACCAGAACCTTGATATGATGCTGTTGAGTGACTATGCAAATCCTTGTGAATGTCTCAAATCTTTTCCTGAGCATTTACAGCCGTTATGCTGTCCGATTTCTCCTAGGAATTCTAATGCCTTTGCATTACCTCGTGTTTCAGATGGCTCCCCGCACCCCACATCAGGTGGTTCGTTTGACTCGGTGCCTTGATGTACCTGGTCACACGACCATGCTGGTCCGTGTGATGATCGAGGCTGGCTACCGATGGTATCCTGAGTATACCGTCGAGGAGCAGTATCGAGATTTCAACCAGAGCCAGTACCTTTGTACAGTCAGGATATACCCTTCCTATCCTGGAGCCACTGAACCCCTCCATTGCTCATATGGACTTGGGGTTACCATCGAGATGTCCGTGCAGGATGCTGCTTACTCGATGATGACTATTATGCGGGCTAGGCTTCCCTTGCTTCGGAACACTGAGTTCCGCTATATGCCCGCATCACTCCCTGGGGCAGAAGGTTATTGCTCGGCTCTTTACATGTCTAAATCATTGTTTTGTTTTCCCTAGGATGGTCAATACCCGAAGCAACCCGGCTGCCCAGGAGCAGGGTGAAGCCAGTGGAGTTAGGGATGGGAATCTGCCTCATCCGCCTTCCCTGGCCGAAGTTATGCTGGAGGCAGAAAGGAACAAGCGCGAGACTAACCATCTGCTGGAACGCATTGAGCAGAACACTGCACATCACCAAAGGAATGACTTGGTGTCAATCAATGACTTTATCAAGTTGTACCCACCGACCTTCCATCATTCCGTCGAGCCCCTCGATGCGGATGACTGGCTTCGCAGCATCACCCATAAGCTACGTTCTGCCAATATAGCCGAAGCTGATAAGGTCACCTACGCTGCCTATCACCTTGAGGGCCCTGCTAGCCTTTGGTGGGAAAACTATGAGGCTATGCGCCCAGCTGGCCAGATCACCACTTGGGCTGAATTCAACGAGGCTTTCTGTGAGCACCACATTCCGGAAGGTCTTATGGATTGTAAGAGGGAAGAGTTCTGCAATTTCACTCAAGGCAGACTGACCGTAGATGCATACAACTGTGAGTTTG
Organism: Triticum aestivum; assembly: GCF_018294505.1. NCBI lineage: Eukaryota > Viridiplantae > Streptophyta > Magnoliopsida > Poales > Poaceae > Triticum > Triticum aestivum. The sequence goes on from NC_057808.1 coordinate 219,778,106, forward strand.
GAAACCTGGCACGCTATGCACCTGAGGAAGTGTTCCGCAAGGGACTTAGCCCTGAGCTTCGCCGTGACCTCCGTCTGCATGAGTGCACCTCCTTCCAGAAGCTTGTGAACAAGGCCATTAGTGCTGAAACTGGCCAGACTGACTATGAAGTTACACGCAAGCACTCCCTAGATTTTGGTTCTTCATCCGGTTCTGGCTCCCAGAAGCGCCGGGTGTGGGTTCCAAACACAGCTCTGCCACCCAGGTTCACTCCGAGGCCATCCTTTGAGGCGCCTCGCCCCAATCAGCAGTATGCACCGCCTAAGGCTTATGGTGGACCAGCCGCCAATGCTGCTCCGCGCACTAATGCTGTGACATGCTTCAAGTGCGGAGAGCCTGGTCACTACCTTCGAGAGTGTCCCCAGAACAACAACCCCAACCAGTCCAGGAAGTCCGTTGGCTGTGGTAAGCCAGCGGGAAAGGTGTTGTATGCCAAGCCAGCCACCTCTGCACGTGGCCATGTCAACTATGTCTCAGCTGAGGAGGCTCATGATGATCCCAACGTCGTCCTTGGTACGCTCCTTGTTAATTGTTATCCGGCATCTGTTCTTTTTGATACTGGAGCATATCATTCATTCATTTCTGAGAGCTATGCTCGACTTCACACCACCACATTTTGTGACATGCCCATTTCCATGGTAATTCAAACTCCGGGTTCCAAATGGAAAACTTCTAGGGTAAGCCATGGGAACGAAATTCTTGTCGATAGTCTGGTCTTCCTTGCATCATTGATAGCTCTCAAGTCCTCGGACATAAACATCATCTTGGGTATGGACTTGATGTCAACCCATTATGCTAAGATTGATTGTGCCACTAGAACTGTTCAACTTACACATCCATCAGGCAAGACAGTCAATGTCTTAACCCGAGTGTCTGAGCGTCAGCTCTACTCTCTCAATGCCAGTCCTCTCCAGACCTTGAAGATATACCGGTAGTCCATGACTTCCCGGATGTCTTTCCAGAAGAACTGCCAGGTGTTCCACCTGACAGAGATGTAGAGTTCGTGATAGATCTTGTTCCAGGAACTGTCCCAATCTCTACAAGACCCTATAAGATGGCACCCCTAGAACTAGCTGAGCTTAAGAAACAACTCGATGAGTCCTTGAAAAAGGGTTTCATCCGTCCTAGTTCTTCTCCATGGGATTGTCCCGTCCTCTTCGTCAAGAAGAAGGATGCTACGGATCGGATGGTTGTAGATTACCGACCTGTCAACTTGGTCACCATAAAGAACAAGTATCCGCTCCCCAGGATAAACGACCTGTATGATCAGCTCGCTGGATCCTCAGTCTTTTCCAAAATGGATTTGAGGTTGGGCTACCATCAAATCAAAATCAAGAACGGGGACATTCCCAAAATGGCCTTTGTTACTCGTTATGGCCAATACGAGTACACCGTCATGTCCTTCGGTTTAACCAATGCCCCAGCCACCTTCTCTTGGTTAATGAACTCGATCTTCATGGAGTATTTGGATAAATTCGTCATGGTTTACCTCGGTGATATACTCATCTATTCCAAGAATGAGTAAGAACATGCCGAGCATCTAAGGCTGGTATCGACAAAACTTCGAGAGCATCACCTATATGCCAAATTCTCCAAATGTGAATTTTGGTTGCCAGAAGTAACATACCTAGGCCATGTAATCTCTGGTAAGGGTATTGATGTCAATCCCGAGCGAGTTCTGGCCATTCTTAATTGGACTCCACCTGAATCGGTCAAGCAAGTTCGGAGTTTCCTTGGCCTAGCGAGCTATTGCCACCGCTCGAGAATTTCTCCAAGGTTGCTAAACCTCTAACTGAACTCCTCAAGAAAGATAAAACGTTCGAGTGGACCCCACAGTGCGAGTACAATTTTCAGGAACTGAAAAGATGCCTGACATCTGCTCCTGTACTGGTACCACCAGATTTCTCCAAGGACTTCGTTATCTATTGCGACGCCTCGCGACAAGGACTAGGTTGCATACTCATGCAAGATCATCATGTGATTGTCTATGCTTCAAGACAGTTGCATCCACATGAGGAAAACTATCCCACACATGATCTAGAGCTTGCAGCTGTAGTCCATGCACTCAAAACTTGGCGACATTACCTTCTCGGTAATCGTTGCGAAATCTTCACCGATCACCAAAGTCTGAAATACCTCTTCACCCAACCAGATTTGAATCTCACGAAAAGATGTTGGGTCGACTTGATCAAAGATTACGACTTAGGAATAACTTACACCCCGGGCAAACCCAATGTCATGGCTGATGCACTAAGTCGTAAATCTTATTGTAACAATCTGATGTTACAACAAAGTCAACCACTTCTCCACGAGGAATTTTGTAAGCTTAACCTTCACATCGTTCCTCGAGGATTCCTATCTACCTTGGTGGCGAAACCTACCCTTACGGATCAAATCATAGCTGCCCAGAAGCATAAGGGTATATCCCGCATCCAAGAGAACATTGCTAGCGGAGCTGCTAAATGTTTCTCTATGGATGACCGAGGTGTTGTTTTCTTCGAGAATCGCTTGGTGGTTCCCAAGAAACAACAACTACGGCAGTTGATCCTTAAGGAAGCTCATGAATCCCCTCTCACCATTCATCCCGGTAGTACCAAAATGTATCAGGACCTACGCCAGAGGTTCTGGTGGACTAGGATGAAGAGAGAAATTGCTCAGTATATTCCTAATTGCGACGTCTGTAGTCGTGTTAAAGCAGAGCATCAACGGCCTGCTGGCACCCTTCAACCCTTAGCTATTCCTGAATGGACATGGGATAAAATCGGTATGGATTTCATCACCGGGTTTCCCAGGACCAAGAGAGGGAATAATGATATCTTTGTTGTCATCGATCGTCTTTCCAAAGTAGCCCACTTCCTGCCTGTTCGAGAGAGTATAACCGCTAGTCAGCTAGCAGACTTGTATATCTCCTGAATAGTGTCTCTTCATGGTGTTCCATTGGAGATTAACTTAGACCGTGGAAGTCTCTTCACCTCTCAATTTTGGGAAAGTTTCCAAAATGCTATGGGGACTCGTCTCTCCTTCAGCACCACCTTCCACCCTCAGTCAAGTAGAGCGCGTCAATCAAATTCTGGAAGAAATGCTCTGAGCTTCTGTTATCTCATTCGGAATGGATTGGGAGAAATGCCTTCCATTTGCCGAATTTGCTTATAACAATAGCTATCAATCTAGCTTGGGCAAAGCTCCTTTTGAGGTTCTTTATGGACGAAAGTGTCGAACGCCTCTTAACTGGTCAGAAACCGGGGAAAGACAATTCTTTGGCCCGGATATGATCCAGGAAGCGGAAGAGCAAGTTCGCATCGTTCGTGATAAATTGAAAACAACCCAATCTCGTCAGAAGAGCCAATACGATCGCAAGCATAAGGCCATGACTTATGAGGTCGGCGAGAAGGCTTACCTTCGGGTTACTCCTCTGAAGGGAACCCATCGATTCGGTATCAAAGACAAACTGGCTCCTCGCTACATTGGACCCTTTCGCATTCTTGCCAAACGAGGAGAAGTTGCCTACCAATTGGAACTACCTCCGCATCTTTCCAGAGTTCATGATGTCTTCCATGTTTCTCAACTCAGGCGTTGCTTCTCGGATCCTATCCGCGGAGTGGACCACGAAACGCTTGATCTCTAAGATAATCTCACATATCAGGAATATCCCGTTCGTATCCTTGATCAAGCCGAGCGTACCACTCGACGCCACAACATCAAGTTTCTCAAGGTTCAATGGTCACACCATTCCGAGAAAGAAGCTACCCGGGAAAGGGAGGATCGTCTTCGACATGAGTACCCCACTTTCTTCCCGACGGACCCTAAATCTCGGGACGAGATTTTTCTGAGTGGGGGTGAGTTGTCAAAACCCTAGTCAGTGCTTGCATTAGAGTGATGCATCATGTTTAAAATTTCCAGAAACTTGAAATGGGGAGGAACCAAATCCCAGCACCACTTAAACCAACTAGGGTTACTAAAATATTTTCCCAATGAACCTGAAATGCCCTTCAAAAATGTTCATCACATTTGTCTTGGTCTAGAACCTCTGCAAAAATTGGTTCAAAAATTTTCTAGGACACCTAAGGTCACTGGATTAAATCATTAGCTATTTGCATTTGGACATTTAAATGCTATAAAATATTTCAAATGTCCAAATAATTCTGACCTTAATTGAGGGCTTTTGGAAATATTCCAAAAATATCCCACAATTATTTTCAGGATTTTTGAGAGTGCTCTAGCATTTTAAATAAAGACAAAAACATTTGCAGAAAATAGAAAACAGAAACTAGAATAAAAAGAGAGAGAGAAAGAAAGGACAGAGGATACTTACCTGCACTGGGCCGGCCCACCTGGCCCGTGCCAGTCACCACCCACCTCTGCCAGTAGCCAGAGGAGGGACACCGCGACGCCGCCGAGCTCGCCACACCACCTCCCTGCCTGCTTGCCCTCACCCGCGCCAGCGCAGCACCTCGAAGGGCCTCCTCGGTGCCGCCCCGAGCCCCTGGACACCTCACTTTCCCTCCCTACTCTCCCTCTCGCCTCTCCTCGCCATGGCCGACGTTGCCGCGCTCGAGCCGACGTGAAACTCACAGCCACCGTCGCCTCCCCGTTGCCACGCCGTGTCCAGAAGCTCCGCCACCGTCCGCTTCGTCAAGCAGATCGAGCCCCGAGCACTCATTCGCCCTGGAGCCACTGCACCGACCTCGCTTCGCCTCGCCGTCGCCGGAGATCCACTTCGCCACCCTGCTCAGCTCCGACCGTCCCCGAGCTCGCCGACCATCTCGCCCGACTCGCCGTGAGCCACTGCCCGTTCTCCCCCTTTCTGCTCTCTCCTTCGTGCGCCGTAGTCACCGCACCTCGCTCACCCGCACGCGCTGCCGCCTCTGCACGTCGCCATCGTGGCCACTGCCACGCAGGCTCGAGCCCAAGCGCGTCACTGCGTTCGCTGCACCGCCAGGAGCGCGCAGCACCTCACTGCGCCCTCTGTCGTGCCCCCTAGAGCCGAATCCGAGCACGCCCGAGCTCCGGCCGCCACTGCCGAGCTCGTGGCCGTCGTCACCGGCCGCCCTAGCTGCTGCTTCTTGCTGCAACGGGCGCAGGTGAGCTCCAGCTCCCCGTAGCCGCTCTCCGCTAGCCATTTGGTCGCCGGAGCAGCGAGATCGAGCCCTACGCTGCGTCTGCTGCCACCGGCGGCTAAACACCGGTGGTTAGCCCCGGTTTGACCAGGGGTTTCACCTCCCCTGTGTCAATGACAGGTGGGGCCCCTCCCTGCCAACTAACCTAGGTTAGTGCTAACTAAGTTAGATTAGTTTAGTTAGTCACTGACACGCGGGACCCACTGGTCAATTTGACCTGGACCGGCCCCGTTGACCTGGTGAGATCAGAGTGACGCAATGCTGACGCAGTAATGCCTTTTCTGGATTTATTCTTATTCGGAAAATTCCAGAAATTGTTGCAAACTTCAAAAAATCATAGAAATTAATCTATAGCTCAGAATGAAAATATTTATATATGAAAAATGATCAGAAAAATCCAATCTATCTATCTGTACTGGTTTCATGCATGTTAGAGCAACCTCGCCTTGCTGTTTAGATGAAAAATGAAAATGCACTTATATGACTTCATAATTTAGGTTTGTATTTGAATCTTTGGTTCAAATAAGCTCAAACCACCCTGGTTGTAGTTGCATTAGCCAAAACACACTCATCTTGCCATGTCATATGCATGCATCATATTGTTGCATATCACCATGTTTTGATTGTGTTACCGGTGTGATCTTCGTGGTAGGTTCTGCTCCCGAGGATATTCACGAGTATCCAGCTGAAGGGCAGTACCCCTCGACCACTCTGTCAGGCAAGCAACCACCACATTTGATCATATCGATACAATCCCATGTTCTCGCTCCTGCTCTCATTTACTGCATTTAAGACAACAACTTTTCAAAATGTTGTGTGCTGCGGTAGTTGAACCCATTTCCTCTGCATGACCTGTCATTGCCACAGTAACTAGATGAAACCCACTAGCATGTGTAGGAGTTGATTGAGCCATGTCTGTGTTTCCTACCTTGCTATGCCTGCTATGCTTAGAGTCACGTCAGGTCTGGTTCATCTGGGTGATGGGCTAGAGTGAAATGATTATGTCGGTAATGTGAGTGATGTGTTGAGCATGATTTGGTAAAGGTATCGATGAGAGGCCATGTAGGAGTACATGGTGGGTTGTTTCACTCGAACCTTCCTTAAGCACTAAGATATGTATGTGTGATTTAAGATTCAGCTACTACCATGCATTGGGCCCTGAAATATGACCCCGCTCGACTTATTGACCGCCCTTGTCCTCTGTCCAGGAGTTGCAAGTAGTTTCTGGTGTTTATAGTATACTGGAGGCCGTGCGCAGCGCTGACCCTCGGGGTGGGCTGTGATGCGGTAGGTACGTGGCACGGTGTACCGGACGCCCGTTTGGTGTCTCGGGAACCCTGCACACATTGTTCGGGGCCGTATGTGGAAACCTCGACCGGACTCCCTGCGGATGGAACCTGGATAGGTGATAAACCTGGACTAGAGACTTGTGTGGTTAGTCAGGTCGTGGTCTACACCCACGTCAGCTTTCACTTGAAGTCTGCCGAGCACATGTCGTGTGCAGACGCTAAGTGGTGGAAACATGTATGAAGAAGTACACCCCTGCAGGGTTAACATCATCTATTCAAATAGCCGCGTCCGCGGTAAAGGACTACTTGGTCGCTTATACAGTTCATAGACAAGTTAATGGATACTCCTAAAAGCCTCAAGACAAGTGTGAGTGCCGTGGATGGCCCTTCCGTAGGATGACGGAGGAGGATCCGCGGTAGTGTATTGTTGTGGTGAGTAGTGGGCTCGTGTGCGCAAAACATTTACAAGTTGCTGTCTCGTAGGATGGTCTAGGCAAGAGTCAAAGCTGGCTTGCTGCAATAAACTCCACTATCCCTTTGTTGGTAATGTGCATGTATGTAGGATCTGATGTAAGTCTTGTTGAGTACCTTTGTACTCATGTTTGCTTAAATACTGTTGCAGAAGAGAATGTCGTCCCTTCCGATGGGTTCTATGTAGATCTCAACGTTGATGAGTAGCTTGATGCCCAGGTGGTGACCCTGAGTTTGTGATGGGCCTTTGTAGATAGACAGGCTTCGTCAAGCCTTCTTTCTTTCTAGTTGTGTGTACTCAGACAAGTTTGCTTCCACATGTGCTTGTATGTTTGTATGACTTGAGTGTTGGGTCATGTGACCCCTACCTGTATGAACATGTTATGTATGGCTCACTGGAGCCTTCTAAATAAAGTACTTGAGTTGTAGAGTTTTGTTGTGATGCCATGTTGTATCTGCACATATCGAGCATATTGTGTGTATGATTTGAAATCCTTGGTATGTGTGGGATCCGACAACCTAGTTGTCTATCCTTGGTAGCCTCTCTTATGGGGAAATGTAGTCTAGTGCTTCCACTGATCCATGGTAGTCTGCTATAGCCCAGTTTACCGGAGTCCTGCTAGCCCAGTTACTACTGCTCCGGAACACTTAGACTGGCCGGCATGTGATCCACTTTGTTCCTGTGTCTGTCTCTTCGGGGAAATGTCACGCGGTGACTTCCGGAGTCCTGCTAGCCTGCTACAGCCCGGGTTCCAGGAGTCCTGTTAGCCCAGTTGCTACAGCCCGGATTCACACGCTGATGACCGACACGTTCGATGTTGGTTCATGTAAGCATGCCCGGTAAGTTAGTGCCACTTTGGGTTCACGACTAGTCATGTCGGCCCGGGTTCTCTGTCATATGGATGCTAGCGACACTATCATATATGCGAGCCAAAAGGCGCAAACGGTCCCGGGCCAGGCAAGGTGGCACCCGTGGGAATACCGTGCATGAGGCCGCAAAGTGATATGATGTGTTACATGCTAGATCGGTGTGACTTAGAATCGGGGTCCTGACAGCGTTGGCATCAGAGCCGGACTTCCTGTAGGTTCATCAAGCCAAAATGGTCGATGTCGAGTCTAGAAATGCTTTAGTTATATGTAGGGGAATTGATTGTGGGAGGGAACGTAAGAATCTTTTTACTCCTTTACCTCATGACATTCTGATCTGAGTCAGTCCATTCTTTCCACGGGGGTTAAGGACTAGGATCTCATCTTTCTATCAGGTTCACGTGTTACTAATCCATAGGCTCTTATAGGATTGTTGGTTACAGGCCTCAGTTCAGTTTCTACTACTTTTAGTATGTTGTCAGTTGAACCAGAACCTTGATATGATGCTGTTGAGTGACTATGCAAATCCTTGTGAATGTCTCAAATCTTTTCCTGAGCATTTACAGCCGTTATGCTGTCCGATTTCTCCTAGGAATTCTAATGCCTTTGCATTACCTCGTGTTTTAGATGGCTCCCCGCACCCCACATCAGGTGGTTCATTTGACTCGGTGCCTTGATGTACCTGGTCACACGACCATGCTGGTCCGTGTGATGATCGAGGCTGGCTACCGATGGTATCCTGAGTATACCGTCGAGGAGCAGTATCGAGATTTCAACCAGAGCCGGTACCTTTGTACAGTCAGGATATACCCTTCCTATCCTAGAGCCACTGAACCCCTCCATTTCTCATATGGACTTGGGGTTACCATCGAGATGTCCATGCAGGACGCTGCTTACTCGATGATGACTATTATGCGGGCTAGGCTTGCCTTGCTTCGGAACACTGAGTTCCGCTATATGCCCGCATCACTCCCTGGGGCAGAAGGTTATTACTCGGCTCTTTACACCGACTCTGCTCATGAGGATTCGCTACTCCGCACTACCATAGAGTTGTTTGAGGATAAGGACCGCGAGAATCGTGCCTTGCGATTGGAGCTCTTCAACACTCGATCTGATCACTCTGCCACTCTGACGCGGTTTGCACCTGCTGTGCAGGCTGGGTATATGGATATGCGGGATTTGTACCCCGTGCGGTCTGGTCTGCTGGATCGTATGGACTGGTGTGATGTAGGAGGCATCACTCCTCCCCGTGGACCTCGTCTTCCACCGTTCGTTGGACCAAGGCCACATCCGAGTCCTTATGGATCGCAGGCTCCACAGGATCGACTGTTTCCAGATGATCACGTCCAGCTCCCAGGACATGGGGGTAATCTCTATGAAGATTACTACGGAGATGTCTGAGCTGATGGTAGCACTACTAGTATTGTAACAGTTGTATCATCCACAGTCCTGTGTGACTCGTGGGATATGACTTAGTGTGTACCAAATTCCGGAGGCGTAGATAAATAATGTATAGGAGCTTGGAATGCCTCTGATGAGATGTATCGTCTTTCACCGCAGTTGTACTTTAGCCTGGGCTTGTACTAAACTATGTATGGTGTGTATGACTGATGGTATATATATATATATATATATATATATATATGGCAGTTTCTATATTACCATGTCATACAAATGAACATCTCTGCATTCCGTGTCATCCATTACATTCTGCACTTCCTTGCCAGAATTTTGCCATCCATGTCTAAACCGTTGTTTTGTTTTCCCTAGGATGGTCAATACCCGAAGCAACCCTACTGCCCAGGAGCAGGGTGAAGCCAGTGGAGTCAGGGATGGGAATCTGCCTCATCCGCCTTCCCTGGCCGAAGTTATGCTGGAGGCAGAAAGGAACAAGCGCGAGACTAACCGTCTGCTGCAGCGCATTGAGCAGAACACTGCACATCACCAAAGGAATGACTTGGTGTCAATCAATGACTTTATCAAGTTGTAATCACCGACCTTCCATCATTCTGTCGAGCCCCTCGATGCGGATGACTGGCTTCGCAGCATCACCATAAGCTACGTTCTGCCAACGTAGCCGAAGCTGATAAGGTCACCTATGCTGCCTATCACCTTGAGGGCCCTGCTAGCCTTTGGTGGGAAAACTATGAGGCTATGCGCCCAGCTGGCCAGATCACCACTTGGGCTGAATTCAGCGAGGCTTTCCGTGAGCACCACATTCCGGAAGGTCTTATGGATCGTAAGAGGGAAGAGTTCTGCAATTTCACTCAAGGCAGACTGACCGTAGATGCATACAGCCGTGAGTTTGGAAACCTGGCACACTATGCACCTGAGAAAGTGTCCACCGACGGCAAGAAGCAGGCAAGGTTCCGCAAGGAACTTAGCCCTGAGCTTTGCCGTGACCTCCGTCTGCACGAGTGTAGCTCCTTCCAGAAGCTTGTGAATAAGGCCATCAGTGCTGAAACTGGCCAGACTGACTATGAAGCTACACACAAGCACTCCCGTGATTTTGGTTCTTCAACGGGTTATGGCTGCCAGAAGCGCCGGGAGTGGGTTCCACACACAGCTCTGCCACCCAGGTTCACTCCGAGGCTATCCTTTGAGGCGCCTCGCCCCAATCAGCAGCATGCACCGCCTAAGGATTATGGTGGACCAGCCGCCAATGCTGCTCCGCACACTAATGCTGTGACATGCTTCAAGTGCGGAGAGCCAGGTCACTACCTTCGAGAGTGTCCCCAGAACAACAACCCCAACCAGTCCGGGAAGTCCATTGGCCGTGGTAAGCCAGCGGGAAAGGTGTTGTATGCCAAGCCAGCTGCCTCTGCACGTGGCCATGTCAACTATGTCTCAGCTGAGGAGGCTCATGATGATCCCAACGTCGTCCTTGGTATGCTCCTTATTAATTGTTATCCGGCATCTGTTCTTTTTGATACTAGAGCATCTCATTTATTCATTTCTGAGAGCTATGCTTGATTGCACAACACCACATTTTGTGACATGCCCACTTCCATGGTAATTCAAACTCCGGATTCCAAATGGCAAACTTCTAGGGTAAGCCATGGGAACGAAATTCTTGTCGACAGACTGGTCTTAGTTGCATCATTGATAGCTCTCAAGTCCTCGGACATAAACATCATCTTGGGTATGGACTGGATGTCAGCCCATTATGCTAAGATTGATTGTGCCACTAGAACTATTCAACTTACACATCCATCAGGCAAGACAGTCAATGTCTTAACCCGAGTGTCTGAGCGTCAGCTATACTCTCTCAATGCCAGTCCTCTTCCAGACTTGAAGATATACCGCTAGTCCGTGACTTCCCGGATGTCTTTCCAGAAGAACTGCCAGGTTTTCCACCTGACACAGATGTAGAGTTCGTGATAGATCTTGTTCCAGGAACTGTCCCAATCTCTAGAAGACCCTATAAGATGGCACCCCTAGAACTAGCTGAGCTTAAGAAACAACTCGATGAGTCCTTGAAAAAGGGTTTCATCCGTCCTAGTTCTTCTCCATGGGCTTTGTCGGATGTGGGGTTCCGGCAAAACCCTTAAGGTTCGAACTCTGGGGTGCGCGTGAAGTTCTTTCCCTCCTACCGATCCACGCCCTAGCTCGCTAAGATCTCACGGACGAACTCGACGCACTCGCAACACAGGAAGACACAAGATTTATACTGGTTCAGGCCACTGTTGTGGTGTAATACCATACTCCAGTGTGTGGTGGTGGATTGCCTCCTGGGCTGATGAAGAACTGTACAAGGGGAAAAACAGCCTCCTGAGGTTGAGGTGTTCTTGTGCTCTGTGGACTTGTGGATGAGAACTCGATTAGTTCAACCTCTCCCTACCGTGGTGGCTAGCTCTACTTATATAGGCCCTGGTCCTCTCCCCAAATATTGAGCGGGAAGGGAGCCAACAACGGCGGGCGAATTTGAAAGGGGACAGCTAGTACAAGCTATCCTGACAAAAGCGGTCTTCGCGTGCAAAAGGCTCTGGTGGTGACGCCGTCTTGGGCTCCACTATGACCTCCGTCTTGCCGTCCTGCTGGTCTTGGTCTTGTTGCAACGATATGGAAACCTTTGCCTGATGCCTCGGTACTCCGCGCCTGCGCCTGCTTCCTTAGCACCAAAGAGGAAACAAGGACGCTGCACGCGCTGGCGCCCGCTGGCGCCCGCCTGGTGCCGATCGTCATGGCTCACGTCACGTGATCCTCGTGAGGTTTGCTCCGCCTTGATATCTCCGCTCCTCGCGAGGCAGCCTGGTGAGGCCGCTCACGAGGAGGTCTCGCGCAGTCCGCCTCGGGAGGCTTGGCCCCTCGTGAGGGTCTTGAATTCTTTGTTGATGAAGATGGGCCGTACAGGCCCGCTAGCGTAGCCACGCCATGGGCCGCAGGTAGGCAAGTCTGGGGACCCCCGTTCCCAAGACGCCGACAGTAGCCCCGGGCCCAAGGTGCGCTCGGGCTTGGCTTCACGGCGAAGCCAAGGGTCAAGTGCGGAGCGCCGCGGGCCCCAAAAGCCTGCGGCCTTGGTCGACGCGTGGCGGTTGATTGGACGTGGGCGTCTCCACTTCCCACGCTGCCTCGGCAACTGCCCGACCTGACAAAAGGCTGGCGCAGACAGCGTTTGCCTTCATTGTTTCTTCCTCGCCTTGCTCCAGATCCCCTTTCTCGCTCCTTGCCACCGGTACCTCCAGATCTGCTCCAATCTTGCTCCGCATCTGCGACCCATGGCACCGCGCAAGACCAAGACCTCCTCGGCACCGGCTTGGTATGAGCCAGCTCTTGAAGCGCCCACCAACACGGAAAAGAGCCTCGGCTCCGTGCGCCTGCTGACGGCGGGGGAGAGCAACGAAGGGGGGAAGACGGAGCTCCGACTTGCCTCCGACGTGCCGGAGCCTGAGGGAAGCACCTTCTTCCCCTTCTTCTCGAGCAGCATCGTCGTCGGGTTGGTTCCCCCTTCTCCGATTTCTTTTTTGAGGTCCTTGACCACTACGGATTGCAGGCGTTGCACCTCCACCCCAACTCTATCCTCCTCCTGGCCATCTTCGCCTACTACTGTGAGGCGTACCTGGGCGTGATGCCATCCGTGGCGCTTCTACGCCACTTCTTCTTCCTTCGCGTCAGCGAGGGACACATCTCCGGGTGCGCCAATTTCATCAAATCTGGCAAGGCCAACTCAATCTCGAGCACCGCGAAGAGGGCCGAGAATATCCGAGCCAAATGGGTCATGATGGACGCCAAGCGCGCCCTTCCACGTTTCGCCTTGCCAACGGAGGCGCCCCAGTTTAACAAAGGGTGGCCCTGCGAGAAGCTCACTGATGAGCGAGCGTTGTGTGTGCTAGGGCAGATGCAGACCGACCTGAAGCCAGGCAACGCGAAGGCGGCGAAGGTCACAGGGGCCATGCTCCTGAGGGAATTCTTGATGCTACGCGTCGCCCCACTCCAGGCGCGGTCGCGCCCCTTGTGGAAGCTCGGAGATGGAGAAGACGAGATCCGCCTGAGGCCGGGGGCCCTGCCTGGCGACGAACTGGCTGCTGTCCTGCGCCTCCTGGTTGGGGACAACCAGGAGTACCCGCCGAGCGCCTTCACTCCTTTGTTCCTCCGCAAGGATTGGGAGCCGCTTGTGCTTTCCAGGCCGACCTTCGACACACGCGGGCTGGTGCCGCCTGCGCTCTCCGGAGCCCCAGCAGCACCAAAGCCGGTGGAGGTATCCTCCGACGAGTCTGGCGGGGGGAAGGAAGAGGAGGGGGACTCGGAGGCGACCCTCGAAGAGGTGGGGGAGAACTCCCCCTTGAGCAAAGCAGAAATCCTCCGCGCCCTTCCCGACGACGCCGAAGTTGAGGTCCGCCAAGAGGAGGGAGAACCGCCTGTCGTCCCGACGAGGAGTAGGTCGTCACTGATCCCTCGTTATGCTGCCCCCGACTTGGCGCCACCTGGGGCTGTCTCCAGCTCTCCTACTGCGGCACCTTCTACCGCTGGGGCCCGCACGCCCACTTCCCAGGCTCCGAGGCTTTCAGGCTTCAAGCTCCCCAAGCGGAAATATGTCGCGGTGGATCAGTAAGTGTTTGATCTCCATCTTGTTTTTGCTCATGTCGCTGCTTCTTGACTTTCGTCTTTGGCTTTCCAGGCCGCTGCCTGCGGCGAAGAAGAGGAAAGAGGGTACGGTGGCTGCGCCCCCTTCTGCTGAGAAAAGAGGCGCCAGCGCCCACACCTCCCCAGCCCGGTCGTCTTCGCGAGGCCAGGAGGAACATCATCGGGAGGAGTCAGCCCCGATGGCCCCGCTGGCTCCGGAAGTGCCGGCGTCTGGCCCGGTTGAAGAGGTCCCAGCTGCTCCGGAGCCCGCAGTCTCCCAGGCCTTGGTGACGGTGTCGTCTCCTCCCATTGCTGCACCTCCACTCCCAGGTTCTTCTGCTCCTACTGCTGTTCTGGAGCGCGCTCTTTTGGAGATGACCCAGTTGCAGGCAGATCTCCTGAGCACGGACCCGCGCCTAGTGGCCGGGCGCCTGGAGCTGGCCTCTGGCTGGCTTCACTCCGACTTGGCGGTCCGCGCAACGCTGAGCCAGGCTGCGGTGTCTTCTAAGAAGGAGAAGCAGAGCACCGCCAACGCTGCAGCCGATCGTGAGGCGGTGCTGAAAGACGCCAAGGCCGCCCGCGACCGCTGCCAAGAGCTGGAGGACGAGTTGAAGGACCTGCGCGACAAGCATGCCGAAGAAGCACGCGGCCGCCTGGTGAAGGAGGAGGAGATGAAGGCCCGGGAGGACGCCGTCAAGAACCGTGATGCTGAGCTGGAGGAGTTGGGGAAGACGCAGGTCGCCGAGTGCAGCCGGCTAGAGGAGCTGGAGCGGAAGGTGAAGGCGAGGGAAGCCGATCTTGACGCCAAGGTGCGAGTCTTGGCCGAAGACCGCGTGGCCTTTGCTGATCTCGAGGAGAGGTCTCGCAAGGCACTGAAGACGCTCTACGAGCACGGCTTGGAGAGGCCACTGTCCATCGACGAGGACGGCCCCGCCCTGCTGCTTCCTCCCTTGGTGAAGGCGCTTGAGGAGGTTGTGGATGGTATCAGTCCCATGGCAGAGGCAGAAGCTCTCATCCTGTCTTCAGCTGCATTGACTCGTGTCTTCAGCCACCTGCACCTTCGCGACCCCAACGCTTGTCTTGACGATCTGCTGGAGCCTGTGGCTGAAGATCACTGCGAAGCCGCCGCCGCAGCCGTGCAACGTCAGGTGGAGGCCCTGCTGAAGAGGTTCCGCGGCTTTGCCTCCGCACCCTTTTCCGGCGATGCCGTCGATCCTGCGGCTGGTGGTGCAGGTGAAGACGTCGCTACCCGGGGAGGAGCATCTTCTGCAGGCGATGGCGGTGTCCAGGGGTGACCTGCAGCTGATCTCCAGTTTTGTTCCTGTAACATGCATCAGGCCTCATGGAGGCGTTAAACTTTCATTTGATATTGCGAGGACAATATGTTTTGTAATATTTGCTTCGAGATTTTGCAATTTTCTTCCTATCCGCTTTGTGTTCTGCGTCGGCAGAGCCCGGCCCCGCGCATACCTCGACCGCCGTTGGGCCGACCGGAGACCAGGACGGACCAAGGAGTGAGGGGCTACGTGACCAGTTAGGCTCCCGAGTCGCGTTGCTCAGGAGTCCCCCTTGACGCGCAAACAACTTATAGGGAGAGTACGCGAGGATAGACTAATGTTCTACATCGGCAGAGCCCGGCCCCGCGCATACCTCAACCGCCATTGGGCCGACCGGAGACGAGGACGGACCAAGGAGTGAGGGGCTACGTGACCAGTTAGGCTCGTGATCGCGATGCTCAGGAGTCCCCCTTGACGTGCAAACAATCTCCATACATTCCCTTGCCGAGGCCTCGGGAGGGGCGTGCGACGACCAGGTCCGGGAGACCTGTTTGGGCTGCGTGCGCTTGGGCGTGACCCGAGAGTAGCCCCAGGCCCGGGAGGCCTGGTTGGGTGGCGTACGCTTGGGCGTGACCCGAGCGCAGCCCCCCTGTCTAGCCCCCTCGCGCGGCTCTCCCAAGGGGAGGCGTTGCGGTGAGGCCGGACGCTGAGCTCTGGGGCTCCCTGAGGTTGGTACGACTGTGGAGCCGCCCTCAGTTGTTTATCACCAGCGCGGAGCATAGTGCTTCCACTTGTGCACGGGCATAGCCACTCCTCGGCAGTGTCGACGGCCAACGCGGAGCATGGTGCTTCCACTTGTGCGTGGGAGGGGGCCCCCCTCCGGGAGGAGCCCCCGGGGCGTGTACAGCCCCGCCCTGACACGTGGCTTGCACGGCAGGGCTGCGAAGTGTATCTGGGCACTCGTGAGCCAGCGCGGGACTCACGAGGCCCTACCTCAAGGTGGGTTGCGCCTGGTCTCGAGTCTTCGATGGCTGTGTGTTCCTGCGAGACGGTTAGGTGCAAGCGCTCTACGTCCTCAGGTCCCGGCCCTCGAGCGAGCTCAGCCACCATTGGTATGCCAGGTCACGATGCCGTGGTCAAGGCTAGGGGGTGAGGGCTGGAGAGCCAGTAAGAGCTCCTGAGTCGCGATGCTCAGGAGCCCCCCCTTTTAACGCGCAAGCGGATTGCATCATAGAGGGGTGGACCCGTGGCGGGTGGCAACCGAGCAGGCGGTAATCATAGGCAGATTAAGCATGGAAGACAAATCAACTTGGGTAAATGCAGAAAGATACATGCCAGTGGGTCAGGCCCGAGCGGCTTGGGGATGATGCAGCCCGAGGGGCGCCCCCAGCAACGTAAGCTAAAGACATAAGCAAAAGGGATACATGCCACAGGGTCGGACCCACGCGGCCTAGGAATAATGCAGCCCGAGGGGCGCTCCCAGCTAAACGAACTTGGGAAATGTCACCTGGTTCTGTTGACAAAGGAGAGTTGGGGCAGCTGAAGGTACGCGGCGAAGGAATGGCTCCTCACGAGCCACCGGGGCCCTGAGCCTCGGGAGGCTCTGGGGGCTCGGGTGGTTCCTTGAAGACCGTCTCCATCTCTTCCAGGACGGCGTGGTACCTGGCCTCCTGAGCCGCCAGGACAAGCCACATGTTGCGCTGATAGGCTGATGCCACGCTCGGCAAGCTGAAGGGCATGCGAACGTAGCTGTGTGGTGGGCCCTTGCAACAGCCCACACGCGAAGGCCAGAAAATCTCCTGAGATGCGGCCCTGTTGAGCCCTGGGACGTCGATGCAGATGCGCAGCCCGGCATCCTCGCCTGGATGGGGAGCTGCGCCTGGTGAGCGGCGGTCGCCGCGCATGGCCCTTGCGTCTTGTAGTTCCTGAGTGGTCTTGGTGATGAACTCCTGAGTGGTGGGCACTCCTTGCCCTGTGTTCTCCTGAGGGAAACGTGCTGCGAAGCACACCTCCAAGTGGTGCCCAAGCGCCTCCCTCGTGAGGTTGGCAAGGTCCGAGGCCCTCCAGAAGAGAGCCCTCGAGCCTTGCCCGAGGAGGGCACCGGGCGCGCCTTCCTATCCGATGGAGGGAGGCACCCCTAGAGCGGGCGCTGATCCTGACGAGGCTCCAGCTGGGTCGCCACCCTCCTGAGATCCTACACGGCGCAGCTGCTTCTTCTTCTTGGGGAGGGCCTCAGGAGGGCCCTCGCCTTTGCTGTCGGGGTCGTCGATTGCTGCAGCTTGGAAGGCGCGCTCGAGGGAGCACACTGCATCTCTCTCTTCACATGGGACCGTGATGATTCCGCCGCTTCCCGACATCTTGAGGACGTTGTAGCCGTGGTGGGTGACCGCCATGAACTTGGCCAGGGCCGGATACCCGAGGATGGCTTTGTACGATAGGCGGATGTGCACGGCATCGAAATCGATGAGCTCGGTGCGGTAGTGCTTGCGCTCCCCGAAGGTGACAGGCGGGCGGACCTGCCCTATTGGTGTGGTGGAACCGTCGGTCACTCCTGAGAAAGGCTTGGTAGGCTGAAGCTGCTCATACGAGACCTGGAGGTTGTCGAACGTGTCGACGGATAGGACGTTGAGCCCTGCGCCGCTGTCGATGAGGGTCTTGGTAACTTGCACATTGCTGATGACTGGTGAACAAAGCATCGGGAGGGCGCCAGCGGTGGCTGCGCACTTGAGCTGATCTGCCGAGTTGAAGGTGATGGTGCACTGGGACCACCTGAGCGGGCGCGTGGCCTCGAGCTTGGGGAGCACTGCGTTCACCTCACGAGCGAACTATTTGAAGATGCGCTGATAGGCTGGGGCCTGAGCGCCGCCCAAGATGTAGGCGATAGCATGCGGCTCCTGGAAGCCCCCAGCCCCCTCGTCTTGATGGTGATCGTCGTTCCTTCTTGGTGGTGGCGGCAGCGGGGGAAGACCGGTGTTGCTCTGAGGGCGATCCTCACGAGGCTGGTCCCTCCAGGCGCCCTCGCGAGGATGGTCCTGCCAGCGGTCCTCACAAGGCCTGTCGCGCCACTCCTGGCGCGGGCCACGGTCGTCCCAGCGTCCGCCTCCATGTCCTCCTCCACGGCCGTAGCCCCGGTCGCTGCGCTCGGGGTGTCGACCAAAATGTCCTTCGCGAATGGCTCTGAGCCCTTGACAATCGCTGGTGTTGTGGGTGTTCAGGTTGTGGAAGGTGCAGAATGGTCGGCTGCCCTTGGATGACTCGGGCTGGTCTCTACCCCGCTTGGTGTCCGGCTCCGCTGCGAGCACAGCTGCTTCCTTGCGCTTCACGTCCTTGGCCTTGGCCTTCTTCTCCTCTGCACCCGCAGCTGGCAGCTCGAGGAGGGAAAGGCGCCCCTCCTCAGCTCTTGCGCACTTGGTTGCCAGGTTGAACAGCTCCTGAGAGGTGCACAACTCCTCGTGGATAGCGAGCTCCTCCTTCATCTTGATGTCGCAGACGCCATCAGAGAAGGCGGAGATGATGGCCTTGTCCGTGACCTTTGGGATCTTGAGGCGAGTGTTGTTGACACGCTGGATGTACTTCTGGAGGGTCTCTCCTGGTTGTTGCTTGATGCAGCGCAGGTCACCCGCGGCCGGTGGGCGGTCGCGGGTGCCCTGGAAGTTGGCGACGAAGCGGTCGCGCATCTCATTCCAGGAGGAGATCGAGCCGTGCTGCAGGTTCAGGAGCCAGGAGCGGGCACCATCCTTGAGAGCCATGGGAAACCAGTTCGCCATGACTTTCTCGTCGCTGTTGGCCGCTTCGATGCTCAGCTCGTAGAGCTGCAGGAACTCCGTTGGGTCGGCGGTGCCGTCGTAGCGAGGAGGCAGATCCGGCTTGAACTTGCTTGGCCAGGCGACGCTACGCAGCTCGGGGGTGAAGGCGCGGCAGCCGGCCGTGGTTGCCGGGGCCCGTCTCAGAGGTGGAGCTTGGTCTTGGTGAGGCCCGCGTGCCGCTACCGCAGGTAGCGTGCGGTCTTGGCGAGGTGGCGCGGGGAGCGCAGGTGCAGCTTCCCGCGGCCGAGGAATTTCTTGGCAGCTTCTCTCTTCGCGCGCGGGCACCGGGCATGGTGGATCACGCTGTGGGGCCGCGCGCCTTTGTGCCAAGGCACCGTCTTGGGGCAGAGGTGGTGGAGGCGCTCCATGAGCCACGTCGCCCGTGGCTGGCGGAGGGCGAGGCAGAGAGTAGGACGGCGCCGGGGAGCCCCATGCGGCGCGGACGAGCTCGGCGACGCGGTCGAGCTAGTCCTCGTAGAGGTCGTCGACCGGGCGATAGCGCAGGAGCTCTTTCGCCATGAGGAGCGCGGCCTGCGCGTCCATGGGAGCGCGACGTGCGTGGGACGAGGAACCGGCCGGGGTCAGCGATGGAGTGGCGGTGCGGCCGTCCTGCCGCACCGATGGGTGCAGCGAGGACGCTTGCTACTCGTTCCCTGCCGGGCCGGTAGCGGCGTTGGCGGTAGGAGACGGAGAACGACGAGGTGGCCCGCCGACGGGAGCCGTCTGAGAAAAGCGGGCGGTGAGGGCAGCCCGGCGCTCAGCTCGAGCGCGGCGAGCGTCAGCCATGGGGACGACGGAGCGACGAATCAACGGAAGGGAAGCTACGGCGCACCCCTACCTGGCATGCCAAATGTTGGATGTGGGGTTCCGGCAAAACCCTTAAGGTTCAAACTCTGGGGTGCGCGCGAAGTTCTTTCCCTCCTACCGATCCATGCCCTAGCTCGCTAAGATCTCACGGATGAACTCGACGCACTCGCAACACAGAAAGACACGAGATTTATACTGGTTCGGGCCACCGTTGTGGTGTAATACCCTACTCCAGTGTGTGGTGGTGGATTGCCTCTTGGGCTGATGAAGAACAGTACAAGGGGAAGAACAGCCTCCTGAGGTTGGGGTGTTCTTGTGCTCTGTGGACTTGTGGATGAGAACTCGATTAGTTCAACCTCCCCCTACCGTGGTGGCTAGCTCTACTTATGTAGGCCCTTGTCCTCTCCCCAAATAATGAGCGCGAAGGGAGCCAACAACGGCGGGCGAATTTGAAAGGGGACAGCTATTACAAGCTACCCTGACAAAAGCGGTCTTCGCCTGCAAAAGGCTCTGGTGGTGACGCTGTCTTGGGCTCCACGATGACCTCCGTCTTGCCATCCTGCTGGTCTTGGTCTTGTTGCACCGATATGGAAACCTTTTCCTAATGCCTCGGTACTTCGTGCCTGCGCCTGCTTCCTTAGCACCAAAGAGGAAACAAGGACGCTGTGCGCGCTGGCGCCCGCCTGGTGCCGATCGTCATGGCTCACATCACGTGAGCCTCATGAGGTTTGCTCCGCCTTGATATCTCCGCTCCTCGTGAGGCAGCCTGGTGAGGCCGCTCCCGAGGAGGTCTCGCGCCGTCCGCCTCGTGAGGCTTGGCCCCTCGCGAGGGTCTTGAATGCTTTATTGATGAAGATGGGCCATACATGCCCGCTAGCGTAGCCACGCCGTGGGCCGCAGGCAGGCAAGTCGGGGGACCCCCGTTCCCAAGACGCCGACAGGCTTGTCCCGTCCTCTTCGTCAAGAAGAAGGATGCTACGGATCGGATGGTTGTAGATTACCGACCTGCCAACTTGGTCACCATAAACAACAAGTATCCGCTCCCCAGGATCAACGACCTGTATGATCAGCTCGCTGGATCCTCAGTCTTTTCCAAAATGGATTTGAGGTTGGGCTACCATCAAATCAAAATCAAGAACGGGGACATTCCCAAAACGGTCTTTGTTACTCGTTATGGCCAATACGAGTACACCGTCATGTCCTTCGGTTTAACCAATGCCCCAGCCACCTTCTCTCGGTTAATGAACTCGATCTTCATGGAGTATTTGGATAAATTCGTCGTGGTTTACCTCGATGATATACTCATCTATTCCAAGAATGACGAAGAACATGCCGAGCATCTAAGGCTGGTATTGACGAAACTTCGAGAGAATCGCCTTTATGCCAAATTCTCCAAATGTGAATGTTGGTTGCCAGAAGTAACCTACCTAGGCCATGTAATCTCTGGTAAGGGTATTGATGTCAATCCTGAGCGAGTTCAGACCATTCTTAATTGGACTCCACCTGAATCGGTCAAGCAAGTTCGGAGTTTCCTTGGCCTAGCGAGCTATTGCCATCGCTTCATCGAGAATTTCTCCAAGGTTACTAAACCTCTAACTGAACTCCTCAAGAAAGATAAAATGTTTGAGTGGACCCCACAGTGCGAGTACAGTTTTCAGGAACTAAAAAGACGCCTGACATCTGCTCCTGTACTGGTACCACCAGATTTCTCCAAGGACTTTGTTATCTATTGCGACGCCTCGCGACAAGGACTAGGTTGCCTACTCATGCAAGATCGTCATGTGATTGCCTATGCTTCACAACAGTTGCATCCACATGAGGAAAACTATCCCACACATGATCTAGAGCTTGCAGCTGTAGTCCATGCACTCAAAACTTGGCGACATTACCTTCTCGGTAATCGTTGCGAAATCTTCACCGATCACCAAAGTCTGAAATACATCTTCACCCAACCGGATTTGAATCACAGGCAAAGACGTTGGGTCGAGTTGATCACAGATTACGACTTAGGATTAACTTACACCCCGGGCAAAGCCAATGTCATGGCTGATGCACTAAGTCGTAAATCTTATTGTAACAATCTGATGTTACAACAAAGTCAACCACTTCTCCACGAGGAATTTCGTAAGCTTGACCTTCACATCGTTACTCGAGGATTCCTATCTACCTTGGTGGAGAAACGTACCCTTACAGATGAAATCATAGCTACCCAGAAGCGTGATAAGGTTATATCCCGCATCCAAGCGAACATTGCTAGTGGAGCTGCTAAATGTTTCTCTATGGATGACCGAGGTGTTGTTTTCTTCAAGAATCACTTGGTGGTTCCCAAGAAACAACAACTACATCAGTTGATCCTTAAGGAAGCTCATGAATCCCCTCTTGCCATTCATCCCGGTAGTACCAAAATGTATCAGGACCTATGCTAGAGGTTCTGGTAGACTAGGATGAAGAGAGAAATTGCTCAGTATATTGCTAATTGCGATGTCTGTCGTCGTGTTAAAGCATAGCACCAACGGCCTGCTGGCACCCTTCAACCCTTAGCTATTCCTAAATGGACATGGGATAAAATAGGTATGGATTTCATCACCGGGTTTCCCAGGACCAAGAGAGGGAATAATGCTATCTTCGTTGTCATCGATCGTCTTTCCGAAGTAGCCCACTTCCTGCCTGTTCGAGAGAGTATAACTGCTAGTCAGCTAGTAGACTTGTATATCTCTCGAATAGTGTCTCTTCATGGTGTTCCATTGGAGATTAACTCAGACCATGGAAGTCTCTTCACCTCTTGATTTTGGGAAAGTTTCCAAAATGCTATGGGGATTCGTCTCTCCTTCAGCACCGCCTTCCACCCTCAGTAAGTGGTTAAGTAGAGCGCGTCAATCAAATTCTGGAAGATATGCTCCGAGCTTCTGTTATCTCATTCGGAATGGATTGGGAGAAACTCCTTCCATTTGCCGAATTTGTTTATAACAATGGCTATCAATCTAGCTTGGGCAAAGATCCTTTTGAGGTTCTTTATGGACGAAGGTGTCGAACGCCTCTTAACTGGTCAGAAACCGGGGAAAGACAATTCTTTGGCCCGAATATGATCCAGGAAGCGGAAGAGCAAGTTCGCATCATTCATGAGAAATTGAAAACAGCCCAATCTTGTCAGAAGAGCCAATATGATCGCAAGCATAAGGCCATGACTTATGAGTCGGCGAGAAGGCTTACCTTCAGGTTACTCCTCTGAAGGGAACCCATCGATTCGGTATCAAAGGAAAATTGGCTCCTCGCTAGATTGGACCCTTTCGCATTCTTGCCAAACAAGGAGAAGTTGCCTACCAATTGGAACTACCTCCGCATCTTTCCAGAGTTCATGATGTCTTCCACGTTTCTCAACTCAGGCGTTGCTTCTCGGATCCTATCCGCGGAGTGGACCACGAAATGCTTGATCTCCAAGATAATCTCACATATCGGGAATATCCCGTTCGTATCCTTGATCAAGCCGAGCGTACCACTCGACGCCACAACATCAAGTTTCTCAAGGTTCAATGGTCACCCCATTCCGATAAAGAAGCTACTTGGTAAAGGGAGGATCATCTTCGACTTGAGTACCCCACTTTCTTCCCGACGGACCCTAAATCTCGGGACGAGATTTTTCTGAGTGGGGGTGAGTTCTCACAACCCTAGTCAGTGCTTCCATTAGAGGGATGCATCATGTTTAAAATTTCCAGAAACTTGAAATGGGGATGAACCAAACCCCAGCACCACTTAAACCAACTAGGGTTACTAAAATATTTTCCTAATGAACCTGAAATGCCCTTCAAAAATGTTCATCACTTTTTTCTTGGTCTAGAACCTCTGCCAAAATTGGTTCAAATTTTTCTAGGACACCTAAGGTCACTGGATTAAATCATTAGCTATTTGCATTTCGACATTTAAATGCTATAAAATATTTTAAATGTCCAAATAATTCTGAACTTAAGTGAGGGTTGTTGGAAATATTCCAAACAGAGCCTGTAATTATTTTCAGGATTTTTGAGAGTGCTCTGGCATTTTAAATAAAGACAATTTTTTTTGCAGAAAATAGAAAATAGAACTAGAATAAAGAGAGAGAGAGAGAGAGAGAGAGAGAGAGAGAGAGAAAGGCCACAGGCCACTTACCTGCACTGGGCCGGCCCACCTGGCCCGTGCCAGTCACCACCCACCTCTGCCAGTAGGCAGAGGAGGGACACCGCGACGCCGCCGAGCTCGCCACACCACCTCCTTGCCTGCCTGCCCTCGCCCGCGCCAGTGCAGCACCTCGAAGGGCCTCCTCAGCGCCGCCCCGAGCCCCTGGACACCTCACTTTCCCTCCCTGCTCTCCCCCTCGCCTCTCCTCGCCATGGCCGATGCTGCCGAGCTCGCGCCGTCGTGAAACTCGCAGCCAACGTCGCCCCCTCGTTGCCCCGCCGTGTCCAGAAGCTCCGCCACCGTCTGCTTCGTCGAGCAGATCGAGCCCCGAGCGCTCGTTCGCCCCGGAGCCACCGCACCGACCTCGCTTCGCCTCGCCGTTGTCCGTGTCAAAACCGGCGGATCTCGGATAGGGGGTCCCGAACTATGCGTCTAAGGTCAATGGTAACAGGAGACAGGGGACACGATGTTTACCCAGGTTCGGGCCCTCTCTATGGAGGTAATACCCTACTTCCTGCTTGATTGATCTTGATGGATATGAGTATTACAAGAGTTGATCTACCACGAGATCGTAATGGCAAAACCCTAGAAGTCTAGCCTGTATGACCATGGTAATGAGTATCTCCGTTTCCGGACTAAGTCCTCCGGTTTATATAGGCACCGGGAGGATCTCGGGTTACACAAGGTCGGTTACAAAGAAAGGAATCTACATATTCGGTCGCCAAGCTTGCCTTCCACGCCAAGGAGAGTCCCATCCGAACACGGGCGCAGTCTTCGGTCTTCATGCCTTCACAGCCCATCAGTCTGGCCCATGGCTAACAGGCCGGGCGCCCGAGGACCCCTTAATCCAGGACTCCCTCAGTAGCCCCTAAACCTGGCTTCAATGACAAGGAATCCGGCACGTAGATCTGTCTTCGGCATTGCAAGGCGGGTTCCTCCATCCAAACTGTAGCCCGAAATAGTCTTCGGACGCACCGACGTGTCCGGATCTGTAACACACACACACCACACACAACCGTAGAAAGAATACAATATTTCACGAATCCAATCCGCCGACAACTTTTTGTAACATGACATCACGTCTGCGGCTCCACGTTTCGAGACGTGGTTGCCATTGGCATGTTTTGTCGAAGCAGAGATCGTGTCCCCTGATTGCGGGATCCTCATCAATACGGGCGCGGGTAACCCAACCGTGCCGTTTACACAACCCTTGGGAATAGGCGAGTTTTAAGGCGAGTGGGGAGGCGTTTGACATTCGCAGCCTTTTTAAAGGGATAAGGATTCGTCCACATCCACCCATGCCTTCTCCTTCCTCTGCCCATCCATTCTTGAGCTCCAGCGCCCAAGCTCTAGCTTTCCCCGCCCGAGAAAGCACTCCAAACATGTCCGGATCCGGAGCTGGAGGCAAGTGGATGGCCTCCTCCGTTAAGAAGGAAGATATCAAGGAGCTCCAAGAGGCTGAATACCTGGCCAAGGAGATCGTTCACCGACTCCCAGACAAGGGACTGATCGTTCCTACCCCCGAACCCCAAGAGAGGGTGGTGTCCCTTGTGCACTTCGTCTGTGGGTTGGGATTGCCTCTCCACCCGTTTGTCCGCGGACTGATGTTTTACTACGGGCTGGACTTCCATGATCTAGCCCCCAACTTCATCCTCAACGTCTCAGCATTTATAGTCGTGTGCGAGGCCTTTCTCCGTATCCCGCCCCACTTAGGCCTATGGCTGAAGACCTTTAATGTGAAGCCGAAGGTGGTGAGGGGCCAACAAGCAGAGTGCGGAGGTGCCATGGTGGGCAAGATGCCCCATGTCACCTGGCTCGAAGGCTCCTTTGTGAAGACGGTGAAGGGGTGGCACTCGGGGTGGTTCTACATCACCGAGCCGCGCGATACCAACTGGGCGGCAGCCCCCGAATTCCGATCTGGAGTTCCGATGCGGCTCACCTCTTGGCAAAAGAAGGTCCTGACCTGGGGACATTCGAACGAGCTGACTGGGCTCCAAACGTGCATCCAGAACATGATAACCAAGAAGATCAAACTTGTCAATGTGATCCAGGTTATGCTCATTCGTCGGATCCTTCCGTGCCAACGCTGGACCTGCTATTTGTGGGAGTTCAATTCGGCCAAGCACCAGACGCTGCTAGAACTCTTCGGCAGGACGCACGAAGACATCTGGAAAGTGCTCTTCAAGGCTGGCGAGACACAACCGCCTACGACCGAGGATCGTGGGCTTAGCTTAAAGCGCCAGGCTAATTCGGTAAGTTCTTTCATGTTTTCAAGGTATAGCCTTTACTGACATATTTTGAGGAAGGAGTCTAAGCCTTCCTATCAATTTTCTTTTAGGCCTGGACCGACATAGCGGGGTGGATTAATTGTTCGGCTCCGCTACCCGAAGACGAAGAAACTCCACTGCTGACGAAGATGTTGTTTCCGGCGCCTTATGATGTGCTAGAGAAGAAGGCCAAGAAAGCGGCTAAAGGGGCCAGGAGTGGCCTCCGCCGAAAGGTTGCTTCGGACATGTCGTCCAAAGACGAGACTGACTATTCGGCCGCCGAAGACGACGGCGAGGAAGAAAGCGACTCCCCCCTTCCCCAAGGGGGGAAGGAAGAAAAGGGGGGCCTCCACGAATCTGGAGGCGAAGGCGCCCTAGAGGGGGAAGGGCTCCCTTGCGGATAACTCCGTGTGGGATGTCGATAGCAGTCCGGAGCGAATGCCCTGGACCAAGCCTCGGGCGCCTCGTAAGTACCCCAAATCTTATGCACATCAGATGCCTGGCCCTTCCGCTTTGTAATAGTAATATGTTAAATT
This sequence comes from Triticum aestivum, assembly GCF_018294505.1. Lineage (NCBI taxonomy): Eukaryota > Viridiplantae > Streptophyta > Magnoliopsida > Poales > Poaceae > Triticum > Triticum aestivum. The sequence continues at coordinate 219,804,797 of NC_057808.1, forward strand.
GTGCCATTGCAGTCCGGCCCGCGATAGTTCCCCGCGATCCTCGACAGAGGGTTCGCTAGACTCAAAGGAGATGGCTAGCATGTCACCGCCGCCCGCTCACTCTGTCTCGCCCAAGGGTGATGACGAGGTGGTGTCCCAAAGGACCGTCCCAGGCTGGGGGGAGGTTCCGGAGATCGTCAGGGTGGCGCCCTAGGATGACTCCTCGGCCCCAGACACATGGGGGAAAAAGCCCCCCTGGGGACTGGTGATGGGGGCCAAGTTCCATTCGCCCCCAGCCGGATGTCATTCCGGAAACCTACACGGTTCTAGCGAATGGCCTTCCCCGAAAGGACGAGGTGTGCCTGTTCCGCTGGTAACCTCTGTCCAACCAGAGGTACCGGATAATCTGCTGGAAGCGCTGCGAGGTGCTTCCATTGTGGATGAACACCATGCCCTTATGTGTAGGGTGACCGAAAAGGTTCAGTCCGCCAAAAGCGGACTGACCGAGGCCTGTGCTAGCCTTTTAACAGGCTTTGAGGTAATAATAGTAGAAAGAATATCACAGTGTAGACAGTAGCCCCTAATGCTCTGTTCGGTGTTCGGAAAGAAAAAGCTGAACAGAGGATCAAAACAATTTTTGCAGGAGTCTAACCTAAGATGTCTATGTGAATAAGCAGGCGTCGCTGCTGGCTGCTGCCGCTCATACTGCGGAGGTCTCCGGCCTGAAGCAGAGCCTGGAGCGGGCCAACGAAGAGCTCGGCCTCGTAAAGAAGCAGCTGGAGGACAGCCAAGGTATGTAGTAACCTGCGCATATATTTAAGGAAGGATTAATGTTTCGTGCGGACTAAAGCGTCATGAAGTTTGTTAGGGTCCACGACTGAGGTGGCGGCCCTCAAGAAGGCGTTAGCCGAGGCCGAGGACAAAGCGGCCAAGGAGCATGCCGCGCGCGAGAAGCACGAGGCCCGGTTCGGCGAGGTCCGGCAAGAGCTCCAGGACGCCGTCAAGAAGTACGAGTCCTTGGAGCGTGATTCTAAGACGCAAGCATCCAAACTTGCGAACGCCCGCCGGAGCGCACAAGAGGCTCGAGCCGAGGCCCAGAGTGCCCTTCGGGAAATTCAAGTGGCAAAGAAGATCGTGGCGGGTAAGGCTTTCATTATGCAAAGCAAATCTGTGAAGGAAGCGTTCCTTTTACTTACCCGAATTTGGAGCTCTCCAGGGGCGTTCACGGATTTGCCGCGTAGCGTATCAGATGCTATCGAGTTCTATCGAGCCGAAGAAGGGAGTTCTACGGAGAAGCTGTTCTTGTCTCAATATCTTGGACAAAAACATCCGGTGTCCTACAGCGACCAGCTAAAACAGCTGGTCGAGCTGCACAAGGCGGCCGAGCTAGCCATGAAGGAGCTGATAGTCCGACTATGGCCTGCCATACCCAGCAGCTTACTTTGGACTTGTGAAGCGGCTTGTTGATGCCTGCCCACGGCTTGAAGTTATAAAGCGGTTGGTCTGTATCGAAGGTGCACGGATGGCCTTTGCCCGCATCAAGACGCATTGGGCGAAGATGGATGCCAAGAAGCTAATGACCGAGGGGCCGCCTGAGGGCAAGGAGCACCGCCGACCCGAGCTATATTTTGACGGTGTCCTGGAGGGATCCCGCCTTGCGGCGGAGCAATGTACGAAGGATGTTATATTCCCATCAAAACATTCGTATTATCCTGTCCTGTAATATGGAACAATGATGTTATGTAATATAATGCTTGTGATTTTAAAATTTTACCTCCTGTGCGGCCATTTATAAAATCTAAGGGTTGGCCAGTCGTCGGCTTCTGCCCCCATGTAGATAGTACAGGGGTGTTCGGGATAAATCTAAACACTCTTTACTCCATATTCTGGTCCTTAAAGGAGGTGTTTAGCGCAACGAACAAGGCAATCAGACTATACGGTCTTTATCGCCCTCACTTAGCCATAGGAGTTTGCCAATGAGAATTTTGGCGAAGCCCCTGGTATTCGGAGCGCCAAACTTGGGGCGTTACACGCACCTGATCGGATAAGAAACCGATTCCTCGCATAAAGTGGAAAAAATCTCTAAGGATTTGAAACCTCTCGAACAGCTGACCAGCTCGCGCTGCATCATGACAGTCAGTTTTCGGCTTTCTCTACTGAGGCGCTCGTCCGGAAGAACCGGGGCACAATCGCAGTAGTTCTCCCTTTACTACCCTAGCCGATATAGCGGAACGTAAGGTAGTAAGCACAGGATCCGGGCAACCCAACTATTGACCAAAGACATGATTCGGAGCCGATGCATATAATGCTATAAGTTCGGGGTGCCGAACTGCACTGAAAAAGGTGTTCGGACTTTATTGCCGTTTTGCGGGGCGCGAAAGCCCCTGGTGAAGTAAAATGTACCATAGTGTACGTGTGCAATGAGTAATAAATACAAAGGTAAGGAAAAAGGGAAAATTAAGTAATAAGCTGACGCTACCATTTATTTATCATTGTAATGTGATTAATACGTCGAGGCGTACTTGTACAAGTAATGCGATAAGCAAGTAAGGCTATTTAACATGCCATGACCAAGAGCGAGCTGCGTGCGGGTATGTAAAACAGGTATAGCAATCATTAGCAGAGACTAACGGGGGATTCCCTTGTACGCCAAAGCTCCTTGCCTCCTTGGTGTGTCCGACAAACGGGTTGTCAGAAGAAACCTCGAAAAGAGAAAAACCCAAAATGGTAAAGTGAAGGTGTGCGAATCTGAGGGTCGCTCGAGCCGCACTGTGGATCGTGAGCTAGCTATGCCTCCGTCGATACCCATGGGATTTTGAGTGCGTAGTTATGTACGCGTGGTACAAATGCCGCTGTTTGATCGGGACTGGGATGGAGGCCAAATTGCTAATTAAGCTCTTGACGAGCCGGGCTGTCTTGCTGCAGAATAGTCTAGACTCTTTTAATGGTGTCCGGGGGCTTGGCTGCTGAACTAAGGTTCTACTGGAAAAGGCCGCGCTATATTTCTGCTGCTAAGGCCGTTGTGTGCTCCTCGGTACGGAGGGAGCGTTCCGTATTTCCATTGATTGTTATGATGCCACGTGGTCCGGGCATCTTGAGCTTGAGGTAAGCGTAGTGAGGTGCCGCATTGAATCGAGCGAATGCGGTTCGTCCGAGCAGCGCGTGATAGCCGCTGCGAAAGGGGACGACATCGAAGATTAACTCCTCGCTTTGGAAGTTATCCGGAGATCCGAAGACAACTTCTAGTGTGATTGAGCCCGTACAGCGGGCCTCTACGCCAGGTATGACTCCTTTAAAGGTAGTCTTTGTGGGTTTGATCCGTGATGGGTTAATGCCCATTTTGCATACTGTGTCCTGATAGAGCAGATTGAGGCTACTGCCACCGTCCATGAGGACTCGTGTTAGGTGGAATCCGTCGATGATTGGGTCTAGGACTAGTGCGGCTGATTCGCCGTGCCGGATACTGGTCAGATGATCCCGACGATCAAAAGTGATCGGGCATGATGACCATGGGTTGAATTTTGGGGCGACTGGCTCTATCGCATAAACGTCCCTTAGTGCGCGCTTGCGCTCCCTTTTGGGGATGTGTGTAGCGTATATCATCTTCACTGTTTTTACTTGAGGGGGAAACTTCTTCTGTCCCCCTGTGGTTGGCTGCAGGGGCTCCTCGTCATCGTCCTCGCTCTGCGATCCCTTTTCCTTATTCTCAGCATTTAACTTGTCGGCTTGCTTAAAAACCCAGCAATCTCTGTTGATATGATTGGCTGGTTTGTGTGGGGTGCCATGGATTTGGCACGTACGGTCAAGTATGCGGTCCATGCTAGATGGTCCCTGGTTGTTTCTTTGATATAGCTTTTTCCGCTGACCGGACTTGGAGCCGCTGAACCCGGCGTTTACAGCAGTTTCATCGGTGTTATCGCCATTGCTTTGGCATTTGTGTCTGCTGCGTTGGAGCTTGCTGTTGCTGTTTTTGGCCTCGGAGGGGCCTGCCTCGCTAGCCGTATTTTTACTACGAGCCAGCCAGCTGTCCTCACCCGCACAAAAACGGGTCATGAGGGCTGTGAGGGCGGCCATAGATTTCGGCTTTTCTTGGCCGAGGTGGCAGGCGAGCCATTCGTCGCGGATTCTATGTTTAAAGGCCGCTAGGGCTTCTGCATCCGGACAGTCGACGATCTGGTTCTTTTTAGTTAGGAACCTAGTCCAGAATTTCCTGGCTGACTCCCCGGGCTGTTGAACTATGTGACTTAAGTCATCGGCGTCTGGCGGCCGGACATATGTACCTTGGAAGTTGTCAAGAAAGGCTTCTTCCAAGTCCTCCCAGCTGCCAATGGAATTTTCAGGCAGGTTGTTTAACCAATGCCGAGCTGGCCCTTTGAGTTTTAGTGGGAGGTATTTCATAGCATGGAGGTCATCTCCGCGGGCCATGTGAATGTGGAGAATAAGATCCTCGATCCATACCGCGGGATCGGTTGTTCCGTCGTATGATTCAATATTGACGGGTTTGAACCCTTTGGGGAATTCATGGTCCATTACTTCATCAGTGAAGCAAAGAGGGTGTGCGGCGCATCTATATCGGGCCGCGTCGCGACGTAGCTCCGATGGAGTCCGTCTATGGTTATCGGCTCGAGCGTGACTAGATTTGTCACGTCCGAACAGGTAGCCGTCGTCGCGTGTCAAGGCACGTCCTCGCGATCCGTAGATCGATCTTGTATGTCCTGCTCTATTTTCCAGGTCTTAATGTGACGCCCCCGATTCAATCGTACACTAATCATACACGCAAACGTGTACGATCAAGATCAGGGACTCACGGGAAGATATCACAACACAACTCTAAAACATAAATAAGTCATACAAGCATCATAATACAAGCCAGGGGCCTCGAGGGCTCGAATACAAGTGCTCGATCATAGACGAGTCAGCGGAAGCAACAATATCAGAGTACAGACATAAGTTAAACAAGTTTTCCTTAAGAAGGCTAGCACAAACTGGGATACAGATCGAAAGAGGCGCAGGCCTCCTGCCTGGGATCCTCCTAACTACTCCTGGTCGTCGTCAGCGGGCTGCACGTAGTAGTAGGCACCTCCGGTGTAGTAGGAGTCTTCGTCGATGGTGGCGCCTGGCTCCTGGGCTCCAGCATCTAGTTGCGACAACCAGGTAGAAGGGAAAGGGGGAAAAGAGGAAGAAAAGCAACCGTGAGTACTCATCCAAAGTACTCGCAAGCAAGGAGCTACGCTACATATGCATGGGTATATGTGTAAAGGGCCATATCGGTGGACTGAACTGCAGAATGCCAGAATAAGAGGGGGATAGCTAGTCCTGTCGAAGACTACGCTTCTGGCCACCTCCATCTTTCAGCATGTAGAAGAGAGTAGATGGTAAGTTCACCAAGTAGCATCGTATAGCATAATCCTACCCGGCGATCCCCTCCTCGTCGCCCTGTTAGAGAGCGATCACCGAGTTATATCTGGCACTTGGAAGGGTGTGTTTTATTAAGTATCCGGTTCTAGTTGTCATAAGGTCAAGGTACAACTCCGGGTCGTCCTTTTACCGAGGGACACGACTATTCGAATAGATAAACTTCCCTGCAGGGGTGCACCACATAACCCAACGCGCTCGATCCCATTTGGCCAGACACACTTTCCTGGGTCATGCCCGGCCTCGGAAGATCAACACGTCGCAGCCCCACCTAGGCTCAACAGAGAGGTCAGCACGCCGGTCTAAATCCTATGCGCGCAGGGGTCTGGGCCCATCGCCCATTGCACACCTGCATGTTGCGTATGCGGCTGGAAGCAGACCTAGCCCCCTTAATACAAGGGCGAGCTTACGGTCCAATGCGGCGCGCGCCACTCAGTCGCTGACGTCAAAAAGAGCTTCGGCTGATACCATGACGCCGAGTGCCCATAACTGTTCCCGCGTAGTTGGTTAGTGCGTATAGACCAAATGGCCAGACTCAGATCAAATACCAAGATCTCGTTAAGCGTGTTAAGTATCCGCGAACGCCGACCAGGGCCAGGCCCACCTCTCTCCTAGGTGGTCTCAACCTGCACTGTCGCTCCGCCACAAAGTAACAGTCGGGGGCCGTCGGGAACCTAGGCCCACCTCTACCGGGATGGAGCCACCTGCCCCTTCAGCCCCCATCTCCGAACAGTATCATAAGTAATATAACAGTATCAAGTATATAGCATATGCCCGTGATCACCTCCCGAAGTGATCACGGCCCAGTAGTATAGCATGGCAGACGGACAAGGGTATAGGGCCACTAATGGAATACTAGCATCCTATACTAAGCATTTAGGATTGCAGGTAAGGGTAACAACTGTAGCAACAATGACATGCTATGCAGCAGAATAGGAATAACCGAAAGCAGTAACATGCTACGCTACTCTAATGCAAGCAGTATAGAGAAGGAATAGGCGATATCCGGTGATCAAGGGGGGGGGCTTGCCTTGTTGCTCTGGCAAGAGAAGGGTTCGTCGTCGATGTAGTCGATCACAGGGGTACCAGCAGCGGTCTCGGGGTCTACCGGAAAGAAGTAACGGAGGGGAACACAATAAATAACAGAGCAATCAAAGCATCACAAAGCATAACATGGCAATACACGGTGCTAGGGGTGACCTAACGCAGTACTAGGCGATACCGGTGAAGGGGGGAAACATCCGGGAAAGTATTCCCGGTGTTTCGCATTTTCGGATAGATGAACCGGAGGGGGAAAGTTGTGTGTTTGTTATGCTAGAGATGTGTGGCAGATGAACGGGCTGCGTATCCGGATTCGTCTCGTCGTTCTGAGCAAATTTCATGTACAAAGTTTTTCCATCCGAGCTACGGTTTATTTTATATTAATTTTAAAAGATTTAAAATGATTTTCTAATTTCTGGATTAAATTTAATTCGAAATTAAATTTGTATTTAGATGCTATGGGTACACAGGAAGTGTACCCAGAGTGTGTCTAAGGGGCTGACAGGTGGGGCCCTGGTCAAATGTCCAGTCAGCGTTTGACTGGACCGTTGACTGGTCAAAAGGGCCCATGGGACCTGCATGTCATTGATACATGTTTTACTAAACAACATTTGATTAACTAATCTGGTTGATTAGGTTATTAAGCAGGTTATTTAAGTTAACTAATTAACTTACTAACTAATTAACTAATTAATTAACAATTATTATTTAATTAATCTTTTTTCGTTTTATTTTTGGGCGTGGGCCCCATCTGTCATAGGCACAGGGGGTAATTAGCAGTGTTATTAGTGGCTAATCAGTGGATTAGCCGGCGGCTAAACGGCAACGGCCACCATGTGCGGTGGAGGCTCGCCGGAGCAGTGCTGGAGGCAGCAGTGGGATGAGTCAAGGGCACCAGAAGGTTGCCCTTGCTCGCTCGCATCTAGGGAAGCCCGTGGGGTCGTGGGGGGGGGCAAAGACGATGGCAAAGATGAGTCGTGCGGCGACGGCAAAAGCAGCAGTAGCAGCATAGCGGCGGAGCAACAGGTGGTGGGAGCCGGACCATGCGGCGGGCGCAGAGGGGCGAGGCGCGCCCTGGGCGCGCGCGGGCGTGCGGAAGCCGCGACGCGCTGCCGCCACGCAGAGGCAGGCGCGGCGACGGGACGGCCTGGGGGCGCAGCGTTCGGAGGGGGGAGACGGACGGGGCCCAACGGGGAGCTCACCCCCGTTGAAGAGAAGAGGGCGGCGAGGCGCGGGGAGGACCGGCGAAGGAGAGGCGGGGACAGGGCAGTCCGGCTCGGCGGGGGCGAGGACGACGCAGTCTGGCGGGGAGGAGGATGGGGACGAGCGACGAAGACGGTGAGGCGGCGCCGACGACGTCGGGCGGCGGGGAGGATCTGGGCGGCGGTGGTCGGTGACAGGCGACGGGGCACCAGCGAGGGGCGCAGGGACGAGGCGCCCGATCTGATCTGGATTGGGGGTGGTTGAGAGAGAGGTCGGGGTGGGGGTTGTGCGGTCGTGGGCTAGGGTTTCGGTGGTGTTGGGGGGGGGGTTAAGCAGGGGGCAGCGGGCCGGGCGGTTGGCCCAGCGGGGTTTCCCTTTTTTTGTTTTTGTTTATTTTCCTTTTCATTTATTTATTCTTTTCTATTTTACTTTAGTTTCTGATATTTTAGTTTCTTTAAAATACCAAGTTAGCACCTAAATTAGTATCATCAAAATAGGCCACTACCAAACCTAGTTTGGACCCAAAATAAATTAGTTTAATATTTTTATACTTTCAAAAGAAATTAAATTATTATCTTAGCCATTGTTTTTAATTAGTTTAGGGCATTTAAACACTTTGTAAAAGGTTGGTTCCACCACCAAAACTAGTTAGGGATTATTAGCCACATGATGAACATTTTAGTTTTAATAGTTGAAAACTTTTATTGTTTGCTTGATTTTGAATTTGAACTTGAATCTGTTTCGAACTAACGCGAGATTAGCAACGGTAATCGAAGTGACGTGGCATCATTAGCATAGGGTTGCTGTAGCTTAATTATCCGGGCGTCACACTTAACGAAGGTCATATGTATAGCCCCGAGCTGTCTTATCACTGCCATTACGGCGAGGTGGGACTATCTGTTTTTCGGCTCGGGTTGCCATTTTATCCTGGCCACGCGGTGGCCGATCGACCGCATTGCGTGATGCTGGTGCGGGCTCTGGCGCCTCATCATCGAACTGAGGTAGCAATTTGCGCTTCGGGTAACTTTTGGCTGGTCGTTTAAGGCCGTATTCTTCGGCTGCCAGGACCTCGGTCCAACTGTCATTGAGCAGGTCTTCATCAGCTTGAAGCTGCTGCTGCTTCTTTTTCAGGCTCCTCGCAGTGGCTATTAGCTGAAGCTTAAAGCGCTCCTGCTCGAGAGGTTCCTCAGGCACGATGAAGTCTTCGTTGCCGAGGCTCACCTCCTCCTCGGAGAGCGGATGGTAACTACCGTCCTCCGAGTCTTCTTCCGTGGCCTGTTCGTTAGGGCGGAATTGCCCCTCTTCCCGATGATCTTGTTCGCCAGTTTGTTCATCGGGTTCTTCTGTGTCTTCGGCACCATCCGGAGTGTTGTCGTCTCCTGTGTTGGTGTTGCTGTCCCTGCTGCGGCGGGATTTAGAGCGGCGCCGCTGACGCCGGCGCTTTGGTTGTGTTTTAGGAGGGTGTTCCTTTGTCGGGTTTTCCTTGTCATCGCTGCTATTATTTTTCGGCGTATCTACCATGTATACGTCACATGAGGAGGTGGCCGTCCATCGTCCGGTGAACGGCGGGTTCTGGGCCTCCTCGTCTCCGGCATCGTCGTCCATACCATCGATGTCTTCGGAGTCATAGTCAAGCATGTCGGTTAAGTCTTCGACAGTGGCTATGAAGTGGGTGGTGGGTGGGAGGTGAAATTCTCCCCCATCATCTGCCTCCATCTTGAACCGGACATAATTCGGCTGTGAGTCCCCCGCCAAGGACATATTTCTTAACGAATTTAGCACATCGCCCAAGGGCGAATGCTGGAAGATGTCTTCGGTGCTAAACTCAAAGATCGATAAGCGATCCAGTTCGGCGTCCGCGGATGCACATGGCTCGGAGTTTATGACCAGAGACGAGTCCGGAGTTCTGGTGACAAAGGCGTCGTGTGACTTTAGGTCTATGTTCGGCTCCAACGCCGTGGAATCTGCGGCCTCCGCGGTTGGGTTGAGCCCCCCGTCCTTGGATGGCGCAATATGCTCCAGATCTACGGCCAAAGCAGTTACAGGAGCAATCTCCTGGATGCGGTCCGATGACAGATTTAGGTCATGTTCATCGGGGTGACCAGGAGCGATCGCCGCGGTCTCGAATCCAGCGAAGATCAAGTCTCCGCGGACGTCCGCGACGCAGTTCAAGCTCCTGAATCTGACTTGACGGCCAGGGGCGTAGCTGTCGATCTGCTCCAGACGGCCAAGCGAGTTGGCCCGCAGCGCGAAGCCGCCGAACACGAAGATCTGTCCGGGGAGGAAGGTTTCTCCTTGGACAGCGTCATTGTTGACGATTGAAGGGGCCATCAAACCTTTTGAGGACAGCATAGTGGAACTCTCAATGAAAGCACCAATGTCGATGTCAAAACCAGCGGATCTCGGGTAGGGGGTCCCGAACTGTGCGTCTAAGGTCGATGGTAACAGGAGACAGGGGACACGATGTTTACCCAGGTTCGAGCCCTCTCTATGGAGGTAATACCCTACTTCCTGCTTGATTGATCTTGATGGATATGAGTATTACAAGAGTTGATCTACCACGAGATCATAATGGCTAAACCCTAGAAGTCTAGCCTGTATGACTATGGTAATGAGTATCTCCGTTTCCGGACTAAGTCCTCTGGTTTATATAGGCACCGGGAGGATCTAGGGTTACACAAGGTCGGTTACAAAGAAAGGAATCTACATATTCGGTCGCCAAGCTTGCCTTCCACGCCAAGGAGAGTCCGATCCGGACTTGGGCGCAGTCTTCGGTCTTCATGCCTTCACAGCCCATCAGTCCGTCCCATGGCTAACAGGCCGGACGCCCGAGGACCCCTTAATCCAGGACTCCCTCAGCCGTCGCTGGATATCCACTTCGCCGCCCTGCTCAGGCCGTCCCTGAGCTCGCCGACCATCTCGCCCGACTCGCCGTGAGCACTGCCCGTTCTCCCCCTCTCTGCTCTCTCCTTCCTGCACCGTAGTCTCCGCACCTCGCTCACCCGCACGCGCCGCCGCCTCTGCACGTCACCGTCATGGCCACTGCCACGCGGGCTCGAGCCCGAGCGCGTCACCGCGTTTGCCGCACCCCCAGGAGCCCGCAGCACCTCACCGCACTCTCTGCCGTGCCCCCTAGCGCCGAACCCGAGCACACCCGAGCTCCGGCCGGCGCTGCCGAGCTCGTGGCCGTCGTCACCAGCCGCCCTAGCCACTGCGTCTGCTGCCACCAGCGGCTAAACGCCGGCGGTTAGCCCCGGTTTGACCAGGGGGTTTGACCTCCCCTGTGTCAATGACAGGTGGGGCCCCTCCCTGCCAACTAACCTAGGTTAGTGCTAACTAAGTTAGATTAGTTTAGTTAGTCACTGACACGCGGGACCCATTGGTCAGTTTGACCTGGACCGGCCCCGTTGACCTGGTGACGTCATAGGGACACAATGCTGACGCAGTAATGCCTTTTCTGGATTTATTCTTATTCAGAAAATTCCAGAAATTGTTACAAACTTCGAAAAATCACAGAAATTAATCTATAGCTCAGAATGAAAAGTTTTATATATGAAAAATGATCAGAAAAATCCAATCTATCCATTTGTACTGTTTTCATGCATGTTAGAGCAACCTAACCTTGCTGTTTAGGTGAAACATGATAATGCACTTATATGAGTTCATAATTTAGGTTTGTATTTGAATCTTTGGTTCAAATAAGCTCAAACCACCCTGGTTGTAGTTGCATTAGCCAAAACACACTCATCTTGCCATGTCATATGCATGCATCATATTGTTGCATATCGCCATGTTTTGATTGTGTTACCGGTCTAATCTCCGTGGTAGGTTCTGCTCCCGAGGATATTCACGAGTATCCAGCTGAAGGGCAGTACCCCTCGACCACTCTGTCAGGCAAGCAACCACCCCATTTGATCATATCGATACAATCCCATGTTCTCGCTCCTGCTCTCATTTACTGCATTTAAGACAACAACGTTTCAAACTGCTGTGTGCTGCGGTAGTTGAACCCATTTCCTCTGCATGACCTGTCATTGCCACAGTAACTTGATGAAACCCACTAGCATGTGTAGGAGTTGATTGAGCCATGTCTGTGTTTCCTACCTTGCTATGCCTGCTATGCTTAGAGTCGTGTCAGGTCTGGTTCATCTGGGTGATGGGCTAGAGTGAAATGATTATGTCGGTAATGTGAGTGATGTGTTGAACACGATTTGGTAAAGGTATCGATGATAGGCCATGTAGGAGTACATGGTGGGTTGTTTCATTGGAACCGTCCTTAAGCACTGAGATCTGTATGTGTGATTTAAGATTCAGCTACTACCATGCATTGGGCCCTGAAATATGACCCCGCTCGACTTATTGACCGCCCTTGTCCTCTGTCCAGGAGTTGCAAGTAGTTTCTGGTGTTTATAGTATACTGGAGGCCGTGCGCAACGCTGACCCTCGGGGTGGGCTGTGATGCGATTGGTACGTGGCACGGTGTACCAGGCGCCTGTTTGGTGTCTCGGGATCCCTGCACACATCGTTCGGGGCCGTATGTGGAAACCTCGGCCGGACTCCTTGCGGATGGAACCTGGATAGGCGATTAACCTGGACTAGAGACTTGTGTGGTTAGTCAGGTCATGGTCTACACCCACGTCGGCTTTCGCTTGAAGTCTGCCGAGCATATGTCGTGTGCAGACGCTAAGTGGTGGAAACATGTATGAAGACCTGCAGGGTTAACATTATCTATTCGAATAGCTGCGTTCGTGGTAAAGGACTACTTGGTCGCTTATACAGTTCATAGACAAGTTAATGGATACTCCTAAAAGCCTCAAGACAAGTGTGAGTGCCGTGGATGGCCCTTCCGTAGGATGACGGAGGAGGATCCGCGGTAGTGTATTGTTGTGGTGAGTAGTGGACTCGTGTGCGCAAAAACATTTACAAGTTGCTGTCTTGTAGGATAGTCTAGCCAAGAGTCAAAGCTGGCTTGCTGCAATAAACTCCACTATCCCTTTGTTGGTAATGTGCATGTATGTAGCATCTGATGTAAGTCTTGTTGAGTACCTTTGTACTCATGTTTTCTTAAATACTATTGCAGAAGAGAATGCCGTCCCTTCCGATGGGTTCTATGTAGATCTCGACGTTGATGAGTAGCTTGATGCCCAGGTGGTGACCCTGAGCTTGTGATGGGCCTTTGTAGATAGACAGGCTTCGTCAAGCCTTCTTTCTTTCTAGTTGTCTGTACTCAGACAAGTTTGCTTCCGCACGTGCTTGTATGTTTGTATGACTTGAGTGTTGGGTCGTGTGACCCCTACCTGTATGAACATGTTATGTATGGCTCTTTAGAGCCTGCTAAATAAAGTACTTGAGTTGTAGAGTTTTGTTGTGATGCCATGTTGTATTTGCACATATCGAGCATATTGTGTGTATGATTTGAAATGCTTGGTATGTGTGGGATCCGACAACCTAGTTGTCTATCCTTGGTAGCCTCTCTTATGGGGAAATGTAGTCTAGTGCTTCCACTGAGCCATGGTAGTCTGCTACAGCCCCGTTTACCGGAGTCCTGCTAGCCCAGTTACTACTGCTCCCGAACACTTAGACTGGCCGACATGTGATCCACTTCGTTCCTGTGTCTGTCCCTTCGGGGAAATGTCACACGGTGACTTCCGGAGTCCTGCTAGCCTGCTACAGCCCGGGTTCCCGGAGTCCTGTTAGCCCAGTTTCTACAGCCCAGATTCACACGATGATGACCGACATGTTCGATGTTGGTTCATGCATGCCTGTCCCCGTAAGTTAGTGCCACTTTGGGTTCACGACTAGTCATGTCGGCCCGGGTTCTCTGTCATATGGATGCTAGCGACACTATCATATACGTGAGCCAAAAGGCGCAAACGGTCCCGGGCCAGGTAAGGTGGCACCCGTGGGAATACCGTGCATGAGGCCGCAAATTGATATGATGTGTTACATGCTAGATCGGTGTGACTTAGAATCGGGGTCCTGACATGTCCACTACGCCGCTCCCCCGGTCGTCCCTACGGACCCGGCAGCCGAACCATCGGACGGGAGTGACGCTTCGAGCGTGGGCCTGGTAGTCTTCCTGGCATCTTCACCGCGTTCCCCCGCCAACCTCCCAGCCGCTGGGCTTGGACTCGAGGTCGCTCTGGTCCCCCCCCCCCGCGGTCTCGCCTGACCCAGTCACGGCCGTCTCCTCCCCGGCCCCCTTCTCGTTGGGTCGGCCGCCACTACGTCGATCCTCCCTCCGGACTCGCGCCCCCCTTCGCCGGCTCTCGCGGAGGACCCCCCGCCTCAGGTTGCGGTCCCCCTCCTTCACCGCTGCTTGAGGTGGCCCGGGTCCCTCCCCTCTCCTCCCCGTCGCCGGATGCGCCTTCTCCTCCGACCCTGCTCCTCAGCTGCACCGGGCTGGCGAGCCCCCACGCCCTGGTGTTGGACCCTGTCACGGAGGGTGGGACCCAGGTGACCACCCCGGTGGCAGCCCAGCCCCCCTCCGCGCTCCGCCACCTACTCCCGTCGGGGCCGGTCTTCCTCCACCCCGGTGACGGCCTCCCGCCGTAGCTCTCGGCTCAATGCTGCCCGGCCAGATGGTAGCCCGGCGCTGCCCATCCACGCATGGGCGGAGCTTCGGGCCGCGGCCCGGAATCTGGAGCCAGGTACTCGTGCCGCCCCCCCTCTACTGCTACTTGATCATTTTCTGCGCTCGAATAGGTCCCGCTCGGTCACCTTGCGAAGGTCGCGAATGACTCCGCAATCATCTTCAGGGGGGAGGCTGCACCCCCCTTAGTCCAGATCACGGCCATCCAGGCTTGCGAGATTCTAGACCGTAGATTGGCAGAAGCCTGTGCGGCCCTGCTCTCCCCTCTCGCTCCCCCTGCTTCCTCGGAGGGTGCCACACCGGCTCCGCGTCGCAGAGCCGATGCTCCCCTCCCATTGGCGGCTGCGGAGCTTCGTGGCCGCACGCGCTCCCGTACCGCCACCCTCCGCGCGCAAAGCGCTTCTCGTGTCCTGGGGTCAAGCAGCCCCTCGATGGCGCCTTAATGCGTGCCCTTTTCTGGAACATCCGCGGCTTTGGCCATGACGGCCGGCGCCGCCAACTGATTGAGTACATGCGAGATGAACACATTGACATTGCCGCCATTCAAGAAACCATGCGAAATGATTTCTCTCTGCCCGAGCTTGATCGGCTGAGCTCCCACCTCTTTGCGTGGCACTGGCTTCCTTCTAGTGGGACGACCAGCCACTCGGGTGGCATCCTTTTAGGCGTCAAGGATGCCACCTTCGAGGTGGGTAGTATGGATAGGGGCCAGTCCTTTGTGAGCATGGAATTGTTTGAGCGGTCCCTTAACTTCAAGTGGGAGGTCATCCTCGTCTACGGCCCAGCCGACCATAGTTGGTCGGCCGCTTTCCTCGAGGAGCTTCACCGGAAGGTTTCGGCCGCAACCCTCCCCGTGGTAGTCGGGGGCGATTTTAACTCCTCTGCTGCGCAGAGGACAAGAGCAATGATCATGTCAACTTTGCACGGATGCAAATGTTTAATGACTGCATTGCTGATCTTGGTCTCCGAGAGATCGATAGGGTTGGTGCCAGGTTCACCTGGGCCAACCGGCAGGCTTCTCCGACCCAGTCCGTCCTGGACCGGGTCCTAGTGTCCCCGGATTGGGACATCCGTTGCCCCTTGGCTTCTCTTCGGGCCATCACCTGTATTGGCTCCGACCACGTCCCCCTCCTCCTGTCTTTCGCTGACGAACGACCGCCGATTCCACCTGCTTCCGGTTTGAGACATTTTGGCTGTCCCAAACAGGTTTCGTGGCGGCCGTCGGCGCTCACTAGGTTGAGGCGCGTGCCCACCCCAATCCCCGCCCCCCCTCGGCCATTGACGTGTGGCAGTTCTGTGCCAAACATGGCCGACAGTTCATGAAGAGTTGGGGCGCAAACCTGGGGCGTGATCTCCGTGAACGCAAGAAGGCCCTGCTGACCGCTATCCAAGCCTTGGACCTCCGCGCGGACACATCCAGCCTCTCCCCCGAGGAGTGGGTTTCCCGTTACGACTTGGAAGACCAACTCTCTGTCATCTACACCGACGAAGAAGCCTATTGGCGCGTGCGTGGCTCCCAGAAATGGGCCCTGAAGGGCGACACGAACACGGCTTACTTCCAGGCCATTGTGAATGGCCGCCGTAGACGCAACACCATCCCTCTTCTATGGGATGGCGAGACCCTCATGCTGTCCCCGAGGAACATTAGGACCCACGTCGCCGGGTTCTATAGGGCCTTGTTCTCCTCCGCTCCTAGGAGCGGACTATCTCTGGCCCCCAATTGCTGGACTGGCAACCAGTTAGTCTCCGCTGCGGAGAACACGACACTCACGGCCCCCTTCTTCGAGGGCGAGGTTTTGGCTGCCATCAGAGGCATGAACCCTACCTCGGCCCCTGGCCCGGATGGTCTGCCGGTACAATTCTTCCAGTCCTTCTGGAATGTGATTAAGCCTGAGATCATGCTCATCTTCGATGAGTTCTACGTGGGATCCATTGACCTCGGACGCCTCAACTACGGGATCATTTCGCTCATCCCTAAAGTACCTGGGTCGTCCGACATCTGTCAGTTTCGGCCAATCACGGTTATCAACGTGATCTTCCAGATTCTGGCTACCCCAACCAGACCGCCTTCATTCAAGGTCGGTATATTCTGGATGGGGTGTTAGTCCTCCATGAAGTCCTCCATGTGGTCCGGTCCAAACACCTCAAGGCGGTCTTCCTAAAGATCGACTTCCATAAGGCATACGATACTGTTAGCTGGCCCTTCCTTTGAGAAGTTCTGCTCCGGAAGGGCTTCAACGACCGTTGGGTCACCCGAGTAATGCAGATGGTGTCCTGCGGTCACACTGCCGTGAACATCAATGGGGAGATCGGCCCTTACTTCCCCACTCTCTGCGGGGTTAGACAAGGCGACCCCTTCTCCCCATTCCTATTCAACATGGTGGTGGATGCGCTGGCCGCCATCCTGGACAAGGCTAAGGCTGCGTGTCATATTCGTGTGATCACCCCCACCTGGCCGGTGGCACCGGGATCTCCCTTCTCTAGTACGCCGATGATACCATCATCATGGTCGAAGGCTCAGAGACGAACATCTCCAACCTTAAGTTCCTCCTCCTCTGCTTCCAAAAAATGTCTGGCCTCAAGATCAACTTCGACAAGAGTGACGTGATGGTGATGGGCTACCCTCTGGAGGACTTCGAAAGCATTGCCAACCAACTGAACTGCCGTCTAGGCTCCTTCCCCACGACCTACTTGGGGACGCCCATTAGTGACTCTCGGCTTACCGTCGCGGACTTGCACCCGGCCGTGGCGAAGCTACAAATGCGTATTGAGCCCTGGTAGGGTAGGTGGCTCTCGAAGGCGGCCCGGACGATCCTCATTAACTCCTCCCTCTCCAGCCTCGTCTTATTCCTCATGAGCTTCTACAGCCTTCACGAGACTCTGCACCATGAGATCGCCAAAGTCCAGTCTCGGTTCTACTGGGCAGGCGATAATAATAAACAGAAATACCATATGGTTCGCTGGCCTGACATTTGCAAGCCTCGGGAGAAAGGAGGACTCGGTATCATGTGCTCTAAGTGCATGAACATTGCCCTCCTGTCCCACAGGCTCTGGCGCATATCGCAAGGGCAGGGCGGCCTCTAGCTTGACATCATTCAAAACAAGTACCTGCGTGGACAACCCCTTGCCTTCTGTCAAAGATCTGGCGGTTCAAAGTTCTGGCAGTCAGTTGTCCAACTACTCTCGGTCCTGCGCATTGGGACTTCCATCTCAGTTGGATCTGGGACTGCGACTCTGTTCTGGTTTGACTGTTGGGCTGGCGACGCCCCCTTCGCGGCACGCTTCCTCGACCTCTTCTCCCTTGCTGTCGACCCATCCATTTCACTAGAAAGGGCCCTTATTGACTTAGGGCGCCTCGCTTTCCAGAGGCCGTTCGGTCCCCCGGAGACCGCCGCCTGGCGTGAGTTACTTGATTGCGTTGCTCTCCATGAGCTGGTTGTGGATGCGGGCCCGGACCAGCTTAAGTGGCGTCTTGAGTCGTCAGGCCAATTCTCCACCAAGTCCCTCTACCAGGCCATTGCCCCTTCCACCGCCCCTCCCCCCTCACGGCGATTTGGTCCATCCGCCTGCCCCTGAAGATCCGGATCTTCATGTGGCAATGGATCCATGGACGGACCCCGCCAGGGGTGGAGGTCCGCAAGCGAAATGGCCCTAGGACTGGCCTTTTCTCGCTTTGCGATGTCCCCGAAGACTCGATGTCCCCTGGAACTGCTTTAGAGAGGTGGTTAGTGGCAACTGGTGCTACACCAACTTCCCCGACCTATTCGCCGAACTCCAGGCCACCTCGTTGCCTTCTCGCCACATTAGGTGGCTTGAGATTGGCGCGCTTGCGTGGACCCTCTCGACGATCCGTAATAGACTTGTGATCCAGCGCATTCCTCTTCGACAGGCTACTGACGCTCTCTTCAAACTGTCTGGTTACTTGCAGCTTTGGCAGCCGCTTAGCCGCCCTCAGGACCAGGACGTCATCTCTGCCTTCATCGCCGACCTCCGCTCGATGGTCGTCCGTCTGTCGCCTCCGCTCCCACCGCCACCGCCGGAACCTGATTAGGCGCCGGACTTGTATCCGGCCCTTCCTATTTTCTTTTTTTATTAGGTCCTGTTGAGTTGTGCCCTTAGCAGAACCTTTATACTTCTTCGTGCGAGACTTGGGTGTGTGTCTTCTGAACTAGTGCTTGTATGTGTGCTCTTGGCGGTTTGCTTTATATATAAAGCAGGGCGAAAGCCTTTTTCGGTAATACCTTGCTGAAAACCGCTTGTCATTTCCTTCTGCTCCCCATTGGGTTTGACACTCTTACTTATCGAAGACTACGATAGATCCCCTATACTTGTGGGTCATCAAGACTCTTTTCTGGCGCCGTTGCCGGGGAGTGAAGCGCCTTTGGTAAGTGGAATTTGGTAAGGAAACATTGAAATTTACTGTCACTTGTTACTATGGAAAATAATCCTTTGAGGGGCTTGTTCGGGGTATCTTCACCTCGACCGAAAGAGCAAAGAGTTGCTCCTCAACCTACTGCACCTACTGAAAATATTTATTATGAAATTCCTTCGGGTATGATAAAGAAACTGCTAGCTAATCCTTATGCAGGAGATGGAACATTACATCCCGATATGCACCTAATCTATGTGGATGAAGTTTGTGGATTATTTAAGCTTGCAGGTATGCCCAAGGATGTTGTCAAGTAGAAGGTCTTCCCTTGATCTTTTAAGGGAAAGGCATTGACATGGTATAGGCTATGTGATGATATTGGATCATGGAACTACAACCGATTGAAATTGGAATTTCATCAGAAGTTTTATCCTATGCATCTGGTTCATTGTGATCGGAATTATATATATAATTTTTGGCCTCGTGAAGGAGAAAGTATTGCTCAAGCTTGGGGGAGCCTTAAGTCAATGTTATATTCATGCCCCAATCATGAGCTCTCAAGAGAAATTATTATTCAAAAATTTTATGCTCGGCTTTCTCATAATGATCGATCCATGCTCGATACTTCTTGTACTGGTTCTTTTATGAAGAAGGATATTGAATTCAAATGGGATTTATTGGAAAGAATGAAACGCAACTCTGAAGATTGGGAACTCAACGAAGGTAAGGAGTCAAGTATAAACCTTAAGTTTGATTGTGTTAAATCTTTTATGGATACGATGCTTTTCATGATTTTAGCACTAAATATGCACTTGACTCTGAGATAGTAGCTTGTTTCTGTGAATCTTTCGCTACTCATGTTGATCTCCCGAAATTGTGAATAATATTGCACCTGCTGAGATAGAAGATATTGATGTTACTATTAAGCTTGCCAATAGAGATACTATTTTGCCAATTTGGATTGTTAGAGATGTTGAAGTCTTGTGTGGGAAAATAAAATACCCTACTGATTTTCTTGTTCTTGGTTCCCCACAAGATGATTTTTGTCCCATTATATTTGGTAGACCTTTCTTGAATAATGTTAATGCTAAGATAGACTGCGAGAAAGATATTGTTACTGTCGGTTTAGGGGGTATGTCTCATGATTTTAATTTCTCTAAATTTCGTACACAATCCCATGATAAAGAATTGCCTAGTAAGGATGAAATTATTGGTCTTGCTTCTATTGCCGTGCCTCCTACTGATCCTTTAGAACAATATTTGCTAGATTATGAAAATGATATGTTTATGAATGAAAGAAGGGAAATAGATGAAATATTCTTTAATCAAGGGCCTATTTTGAAACACAATTTGGCTGTTGAAATCCTAGGGGATCCTCCTCCACCCAAGGGTGATCCCGTGTTCGAGCTTAAACCATTACGTGATACTTTGAAATATGCTGTTGAAAAGAAGATATATCCTGTTATTATTAGTGCTAACCTTTCAGAGCATGAAGAAAATAAATTATTGAAAACTCTAAAGAAGCACCGTGCTACTATTGGATATACTCTTGATGATATTAAGGGCATTAGTCCCACTCTATGTCAGCACAAAATTAATTTGGAGCCTGATGTTAAACCAGTTGTTGATCATCAACGACGGTTAAATCCCAAGATGAAGGAAGTGGTAAGAAATGAAATACTCAAGCTCTTGGAGGCAGGTATAATTTATCCTATTGCTGATAGTAGATGGGTAAGTCCCGTTCATTGTGTCCCTAAGAAGGGAGGTATTACTGTTGTTCCTAATGATAAGAATGAATTGATTCCACAAAGAATTGTTACAAGTTATAGAATGGTAATTGATTTTCGCAAATTCAATAAAGCTACTAGAAAAGATCATTACCCTCTACCTTTTTATTGATCAAATACTAGAAAGACTATCCAAACTTACACATTTTTGCTTTCTAGATGGTTATTCTGGTTTTTCTCAAATACCCGTGTCAAAAGATAATCAGGAAAAGACCACTTTGACTTGTCATTTCGGTACTTTCGCTTATAGACGTATGCCTTTTGGTTTATGTAATGCACCTGCTACCTTTCAAAGATGTATGACTGCTATATTCTCTGACTTTTGTAAAAGATTGTTGAGGTTTTCATGGATGATTTCTCTGTTTACGAAACTTCTTTAGATGATTGCTTAAGCAACCTTGATCGAGTTTTGCAGAGATGTGAAGAAACTAATCTTGTCTTGAATTGGGAGAAGTGCCACTTTATGGTTAATGAATGCATTGTCTTGGGGCATAAATTTTTTGAAAGAGGTATTGAAGTTGATAAAGCTAAAGTAGATGCTATTGAAAAGATGACGTGTCCTAAAGATATCAAAGGTATAAGAAGCTTCCTTGGTCATGCTGGTTTCTATAGGAGGTTTATGAAAGAATTCTCTAA
Source organism: Triticum aestivum (assembly GCF_018294505.1). Classification (NCBI taxonomy): domain Eukaryota; kingdom Viridiplantae; phylum Streptophyta; class Magnoliopsida; order Poales; family Poaceae; genus Triticum; species Triticum aestivum. Next base: position 219,825,819 of record NC_057808.1, read on the forward strand.
AAATTCTAGGCCTCTCACTAATCTCTTGCAAAAAGATGTTCTTTTATTTTTATGATGATTGTGTAGAAGCATTTGAAATACTTAAGAAAGCCTTGATTTCTGCACCTATTGTTCAACCACCTGATTGGAATTTACCCTTCGAAATTATGTGTGATGGTAGTGATTATGCTGTTGGTTCTATTCTAGGACAAAGAGTTGATAAGAAACTGAATGTTATTCATTATGCCAGTAAAACTCCAGACAGTGCCCAGAGAAATTATGCTACTACTAAAAAAGAATTTTTAGCAGTTGTATTTGCTCGTGATAAGTTCAGATCTTATATCATTGATTCCGAAGTAACTGTTCACACTGATCATGCTCCTATTAAATATCTTATGGAAAAGAAAGATGCTAAGCCTAGACTTATTAGATGGGTTCTCTTGTTACAGTAATTTGATTTACATATTATTGATAGAAAGGGAGCTGAGAACCCCGTTGCAGACAACTTGTCTAGGTTAGAAAATGTTCTTGATGACCCACTACCTATTGATGATAGCTTTCCTGATGAATAATTAGTTGTCATAAATGCTTCTCGCAATGCTCCATGGTATGCTGATTATGCTAATTACATCGTTGCTAAATTTATACCACCTAGTTTCACATACCAGCAAAAGAAAAAGTTTTTCTATGATTTAAGACATTACTTTTGGGATGACCCACACCTTTATAAAGAAGGAGTAGATGGTGTTATTAGATGTTGTGTACCTGAGCATGAACAGGGACAGATCCTACGCAAGTGCCACTCCGAAGCTTACGGAGGACACCATGCTGGAGAAAGAACTACACACAAGGTATTGCAATCCGGTTTTTATTGGCCTACTCTCTTCAAGGATGCTTGTAAGTTTGTCTTGTCTTGTGATGAATGCTAGAGAATTGGTAATATTAGTAGACGTCAGGAAATGCCTATGAATTATTAACTTGTTATTGAACCATTTGATGTTTGGGGCTTTCATTATATGGGACCTTTTCCTTCCTCTAATGGGTATACACATATTTTAGTTGCTGTTGATTACGTTACTAAGTGGGTAGAATCTATTCCAACTAGTAGTGCTGACCATAACACTTCTATTAAGATGCTTAAACAAGTTATCTTTCCAAGGTTTGGAGTCCCTAGATATTTAATGACTGATGGTGGTTCACATTTTATTCATGGTGCTTTCCGTAAAATGCTTGCTAAATATGATGTCAACCATAGAATTGCATCATATCATCCTCATTCTAGTGGTCAAGTAGAATTGTGAAATAGAGATATTAAATTGATCTTGTAGAGGACTATTAATAGATCTAGAAATAATTGGTCTAAGAAACTTGATGATGCATTATGGGCTTATAGAACTGCTTATAAGAATCCTATGGTTATGTCTCCTTATAAAATGGTTTATGGAAAGGCTTGTCACTTACCTCTTGAACTAGAACATAAAGCTTATTGGGCTATTAAAGAGCTCAGTTATGACTTCAAACTTGTGAGTGAGAAGAGGTTATTTGATTAGCTCGCTTGATGAATGGAGAACCCAAGCCTATGAGAATGCCAAGCTGTTCAAAGAAAAGGTTAAAAGATGGCATGACAAGAGGATACAAAAGCGTGAGTTTAATGTAGGTGATCATGTTTTGCTATACAACTCTCGTTTAAGATATTTTGCAGGAAAACTTCTCTATAAATGGGAAGGTCCTTACATTATCGAGGAGGTCTATTGTTCCGGTGCCATCAAGATCAACAACGCTGAAGGTACGAATCCGAAGGTGGTAAACGGTCAAAGAATCAAACATTATATCTCAGGTACTCCCATAAATGTTGAGACCGATATTATTGACACCATAACACTGGAGGAGTACATAAGAGACACTTTCCAGGACGTTTCAGACTCCGAAAAGGAATATGTATGTGGTACGGTAAGTAAACCGACTCCAAAACATTTCCAATGATAATTTTTCTCTGTTTTGGAATATTTAAAAAATTAGGAAAATTAATAGTAGCCCGAAAGAGACACGAGGAGACCACAAGGGTGGAGGGCGTCCCCTACCCCCTGGGTGCGCCCCCCTGCCTTGTGGCCACCTCGTGTGCCCTCTGGACTCCGTTTTCTTGCATAATACTTCTTTTGGTCAGTAAACATTCATTATATAATCTCCCGAAGGTTTTGACCACCGTACCATGGCAATATATCATGTTTTTGTTTTGAGTTGTTTCTGCAGCAGATTTAGAGCCAGATGTCTTCGCAAGAGTCGGTCGGGGAGAGCCGTGTATCTTACCCGACACCTGGAACAAGAGCATACAGCAAAGCTGACCACTTCGGGCAATCAACGGAGGAAGAGATGGAGGCTAACTTGAAAAGGGTGGATGCCATGGAGGAGGGTCAAGAAGCTACCTCTCGTCTTCAAACTAGATTCATGCTGGAGGAACTTCAAAGCTCAGCGATACCAAATTTGGTCATTCCTCCCAATGCTAGATTTCTTTCTTACGAAAATATGAAAAAGGGTGTTGCTTTTTCTCCTGCAGCTATGAAAAATCCATGGGTGAATGGAGCTCTAGCCGTCACAGGTAAACTTCGCAAGGAACTAATGGATCTTAAGCAGCAAATTAATAAGCTCGAGGAAGAGAATCGCATCCTAAGGGGCATCATCGCCAAGAATATCACATCACCACCTCCGAAGAAAGAGACATAAATACATGGGTATGGGCACTCCCCTTGGAAACTGCCAAGCTTGGGGGAGGTGCCCTGGTATCGTATCACCATCACACCTTTACCTTTATCTTTTTCTTAGTTCGATCCTTTTGATTCTATCTTGATCTAGTAGAATAAAGTTTTGAGTATGATCTAGCTTTGAGTTTTGTTTTGATATCTATCTATGTAATCGAGTTCTTGAGTTATATATAATAAAGAGTAGTTTTTAGTTGAGGGCCTTTGCTTTCTTGCTATGATCTTGCAGGAATTAAATAAAATAAAAGAAATAAAAAGATCATATATTGACCTTATGGAAAGTAATGACTTCACATATAAAGAGTATGATGAATAAAAGTTGTTGAGAGTTGACAAACATATTTTTGGTCATTGTTGCAATTAATAGGAAGTAATAAAGAAAGAGAGGCTTCACATATAAATATACTATCTTGGACATCTTTTGTAATTCTGAGCACTCATTAAAATATGACATGCTAAAAGGTTGATGTTGGACAAGGAAGACAACATAATGGGTTATGTTTTCTTATTTCCGAATAGAAGTTATATTGTCATGGATCCTCCAACATGCTAAGCTTGCCTTTCCCTATCATGATAGCCAAATTATTTGCACCAAGTAGAGATACTACTTGTGCTTCCGAACATCCCTTAAACCAGTTTTGCCATGAGAATCCACCATACCTACCTATGGATTGAATAAGATTCTTCAAGTAAGTTGTCATTGGTGCAAGCAATAAAAATAGCTCTCTAAATATGTATGATCTATTAGTGTGAAGAAAATAATTTTTATACGAACTTGTGATATGGAAGAAATAAAAGTGACGGACTGCATAATAAATTTCTTTATCACAATCGGCAATATAAAGTGATGTTCTTTTGCATTAAGATTTTGTGCATCCAACCATAAAAGCCCATGACAACCTCTGCTTCCCTCTACGAAGGGCCTATCGTTTACTTTTATCTTCTACCCTTATACAAGAGTCATGGTGGTCATCACCTTTCCTTTTTACACTTTTTCCTTTGGCAAGCACTATGTGTTGGACAGATCCGGATATATATATCCACTCGGATGTAGGTTATCCTAAAGCATTATTGTTGACATTACCCTTGAGGTAAAAGGTTGGGAGGCAAAACTAAAATCCCCTATCTTTCTCTATGTCTGATTGAAGCTTTGAACCCATAAGTATCGCCTGAGTGTTAGCAATTGTGAAAGATTAAATGATAGTGTAGTATGTGGGCTTGCTGAAAAGCTCTTATATTGACTCTTTCCGATGTTATGATAAATTGCAATTGCTTCGATGACTGAGATCATAGTTTGTTAGTTTTCAATGAAGTTTCTGATTCATACTTTACCTTGTGAATGAATTGTTACTTTAGCATAAGAAACTATATGATAATATATGTTGTTGTTCTAAAGATGATCATGATGCCCTCATGTCCGTATTTTCTTTTATCGACACCTCTATCTCTAAACATGTGGACATATTTTTTGATTTCGGCTTTCGCTTGAGGACAAGCGAGGTCTAAGCTTGGGGAAGTTGATACGTCCATTTTGTATCATGCTTTTATATTGATATTTACTGCATTATGGGCTGTTATCACACATTATATCACAATACTTATGCCTTTTCTCTCTTATTTTATAAGGTTTACATGAAGAGGGAGAATGCCGACAGCTGGAATTCTGGACTAGAAAAGGAGCAAATATTATAGAACTATTCTGCACAACTGCAAAAGTCCTGAAACTTCACGGAGAATATTTTTGGGATATATAAAAAATATTGGGCAAAGAAAGCACCAGAGGGGGGCCACCTACCATCCACAAGGGTGGAGGGCGCGCCCTACCCCCTGGGCGCGCCCTCTGGTCTTGTGGGCCACCTGGCAGGCCCCCGATGCCCATCTTCTGCTATATGGTGTGTTTTGACCTAGAAAAAATCAGAAGGAAGCTTTCGGGACGAAGCGCCGCCGTCTCGAGGCGGAACTTGGGCAGAACCAATCTAGGGCTCCGGCGGATCTGTTCTGCCGGGGAAACTTCCCTCCGGGAGGGGGAAATCGAAGCCATCGTCATCACCAACGATCCTCTCATCAAGAGGGGGTCAATCTCCATCAACATCTTCACAAGCACCATCTCCTCTCAAACCCTAGTTCATCTCTTGTATCTGATCTTTGTCTCAAAACCTCAGATTGGTACTTGTGGGTTGCTAGTAGTGTTGATTACTCCTTGTACTTGATGCTATTGGTTTATTCGGTGGAAGATCATATGTTCAGATCCTTAATGATAATTAATACTCCTATGATTATGAACATGAATATGCTTTGTGAGTAGTTACGTTTGTTCCTGAGGACATGGGAGAAGTCTTGGTAATCATTTGAATTTGGTATTCGTTCGATATTTTGATGAGATGTATGTTGTCTTTCCTATAGTGGTGTTATGTGAACATAGACTACATGACACTTCACCATGATTTGGGCCTATGGGAAGGCATTGGGAAGTAATAAGTAGATGATGGGTTGCTAGAGTGACAGAAGCTTAAACCCTAGTTTATGCGTTGCTCCGTAAGGGGCTGATTTGGATCCATATGTTTCATGCTATGGTTAGATTTATCTTAATTCTTCTTTCGTAGTTGTGGATGCTTGCGAGAGGGGTAATCATAAGTGGGAGGCTTGTACAAGTAAGGGCAGCACCCAAGCACCGGTCCACCCACATATCAAATGATTAAATTAACGAACGCGAATCATATGAGCATGATGAAAACTAACTTGACAGTAATTCCCATGTGTCCTCGGGAGCGCTTTGCTTTATATGAGAGTTCGTCCAAGCTTGTCCTTTGCTACAAAAAGGATTGGGCCACCTTGCTGCACCTTGTTTACTTTTGTTACTTGTTACCCGTTACGAATTATCTCATCATACAACTATTTGTCACCGATAATTTCAGTGCTTGCAGAGAATACCTTGCTGAAAACCGCTTGTCATTTCCTTCTACTCCTTGTTGGGTTTGACACTCTTACTTATCGAAAGGACTACGATAGATCCCCTATACTCGTGGGTCATCAGCGTCATACTCTGCAGGACGTCATGCAACGTGGCTGATGAGAGGTTCCAACGAGAAAGGGCAGCACCCAATGCTAGTTGTTCCTCTTTCATCCTGATTGTTCGCCCACTACAAGACGTCATGATTAGGTCGCACTAAAACTGACACGAAGTTAATCTACTTATGCTTCCACTCCCATCATCCAATCCACAATCAAGGTTGAGATAGTGGAGATCTCCCAAACTCCACAGCCGTTTGACCTTTACCCATCATGCAACAACCAAACATGCCCAAGTAAAGGACGTGCATGATGCACCTCCAACACACCATGAGTCGGCAGCCGAGTCCCTTGTGTTGGGACACTATTTGGATGTTGTTAAGCTTCATACTAACGAATGCAACAAAATTCCAAAGTGATGGAAAGGGCTAGTGTAGGATTGAAAGTATGTCTAGAGGGGGGGGAAGTGATTAGACTACTTGACCAAATAAAAACCTATCCTTTTCCCAATTTTAGTTGTGGGCATATTTTAGTGATTATCACAAGTCAAGCAATCAACCTACACATGCAATTCTAGGAGTATAGCAGCGGGAAGTAAAACATTTCATATGAAGGTAAAGGGAAAGGTTTGGAGTATGCAAACACAATGGAGACACGGAGATTTTTGGCGTGGTTCCGATAGGTGGTGCTATCATACATCCACGTTTATGGAGACTTCAACCCACGAAGGGTAACGGTTGCACGAGTCCACTGAGGGCTCCACCCATGAAGGGTCCATGAAGAAGAAACCTTGTCTATCCCACCATGGCCATCGCCCACGAAGGACTTGCCTCACTCGGGTAGATCTTCACGAAGTAGGCGATCTCCTTGCCCTTACAAACTTCTTGGTTCAACTCCACATCTCAACGGAGGCTCCCAAGCGACACCTAACAAATCTAGGAGACACCACTCTACAAAAGGTAATAGATGGTGTGTAGATGATGAACTCCTTGCTCTTGTGCTTCAAATGATAGTCTCCCCAACACTCAACTCTCTCTCACAGATTTGGCTATGGTGGAAGAGGGATTTGAGTGGAAAGCAACTTGGGGAAGGCTAGAAATCAAGGTTCAAAAGGTTGGAATGGACTATCTTGATCTCAACACATGAGTAGGTGGCTCTATCTCGAAAAATGGATGGTGGAAGTGTAGGCATGTTCTTATGGCTCTCTCTCAAGTGGAGAAGGGGGTGGAGGGGTATATATGGCCTCCACACAAAATCCAACCGTTACACACTTTTGACACATCTTGGTGGCACCGATCAGAAAACTCGGTGAGACTGATCTGTTAAAAAATATGAACGTTACGAATCCCGGTGGGACCGACTGGAACAACTCGGTGGGACCAATGTGGTAGGGCTTAGGGCAAACATCATCTCGGTGGCGCCGATTTCATCAACTCGGTGAGACCGAAGCAAAGCAATAAGCAACAGAGAATCTGTCAAGCCAACTCGGTGAGACCAAAGCGAATGCAATAGATCACAGAGCAACGGCAAGGCCATCTCGACGAGACCGAGATTCGTATCGGTGAGACCAGATATTTTAGGGTTTCTGGCAGTGGCTATGTCAAGTAAACTCGGTGGCTCCGGGTAGGAAGAATCGGTGGGAACAAGTTTGGATTTAGGTTTTGGACATATTTGGATGAAGAAAGTGGCTGAGAGTTTTGGAGCAATATCACTAAGCACTTGAGCAAGTAGACCATTAAGCAACACCTCATCCCCTTTTAGTAGTATTGGCTTTCCTATGGACTCAATGTGATCTTGGATCACTAAAATAGAAATGAAGAGTCTTGAGCTTTTGCCAATCTTTGTCCTTATCATTTTGAGGGGTCCACATCTCTAGTCCATGCCATGCCAATCATTGAACATCCTGAAATATTCATCTTGAATGGATATTAGTTCAGTGAGCTATATGTTGTTATGAATTACCAAAACCACCCGGGGATTAGTTGCACTTTCAGCTAGGCCATCCACATATTCACTTCAACACCCCCTCCCATGTGTGACGTTGGAAGTCAACACATGAGTAGACTTGGAGGTATGGCTCAAGATGCCTATACATGGACACAAAGGGGGGCAACAACAATTTTTGGATAAATTGCGAAAGCAAGGACTTGAACTGAAGACCTTAGGCTCCGATACCATGTCAAGCTTCATGCACACATATACACTCCAACAGATGTGACCCTCTTCGGCTACCAATGTGTTGCTGGAATGGCTGCCCGTGACTAACTTAGTCCACCGACCACGAGATGGCCCAGTACGGCAACCCTAACAAAGACTTACAGTGCATCACCATCTTTGTGTAAAAAACTAAGGATCCAACCCGGATTAGGTTAGATCACAACTCATCTTATATACCTCCATATTACTCATCATTCATTTCCACTATAGTTACATGTGGAGCCATGTAACTTCAAAGAGTAGTACATGAGCTCATGATCAATGATTTAAGTTCAAGATACACGAAGGTTCAAACATGTCAGCTTTAATATGACGAGTTTGTTGGATATGCGTTAAATATGTATATGCACGGGTTAGGCTATAGTTAAATCCTAATTAACACAAAGATATGTGTTTGAGTCAAACCATGTAATTCAGCCCTATTATATAAATGCACTACACTGTAGCCAAAAATAAATGAGATATGAGATGATAGGCTAGACAGAGATCATGAAAGGGATATTCCCGACGCCGATGACAGATCCAGGGGTGGTCGGACTGAAGGAAATGTGCCCCAGAGGCAATAATAAAGTTGTTATTTACATTTCCTTACATCATGATAAATGTTTATTATTCATGCTAGAATTGTATTAACCGGAAACTTAGTACATATGTGAATACATAGACAAACAGAGTGTCCCTAGTATGCCTCTTCTTGACTAGCTTGTTTATCAAAGATGGTTATGTTTCCTAGCCATAGACATGTGTTGTCATTTGATGAACGGGATCACATCATTAGAGAATGATGTGGTGGACAAGACCCATCTGTTAGCTTAGCACTATGACCGTTTAGTTTATTGCTATTGCTTTCTTCATGACTTATACATGTTCCTCTGACTATGAGATTATGCAACTCCCGAATACCGGAGGAACACTTAGTGTGCTATCAAATGTCACAACGTAACTGGGTGATTATAAAGATGCTCTACAGGTGTCTCCGATGGTGTTTGTTGAGTTGGCATAGATCGAGATTAGGATTTGTCACTCCGATTGTCGGAGAGGTATCTCTGGGCCCTCTCGGTAATGCACATCACTATAAGCCTTGCAAGCAATGTGACTAATGAGTTAGTTGCGGGATGATGCATTACGGAACGAGTAAAGAGACTTGCCGGTAACGAGATTGAACTAGGTATGATGATATCGACGATCGAATCTCGGGTAAGTAACATACCGATGACAAAGGGAACAACATATGTTGTTATGCGGTTTGACCGATAAAGTTCTTCGTAGAATATGTAGGAGCCAATATGAGCATCCAGGTTCCGCTATTGGTTATTGACCAGAGATGTGTCTCGGTCATGTCTACATAGTTCTCGAACTCGTAGGGTCCGCACGCTTAACGTTCGATGACGATTCGTATTATGAGTTTCTGTGATTTGATGTACCGAAGGTTGTTCAGAGTCCCAGATGAGATCACGGACATGACTAGGAGTCTCGGAATGGTCGAGACATAAAGATTCATATATTGAAAGGTTACATTCGGACACCAGAATGGTTCGGGTCATTTTGGATAAGTTTCGGAGTACCGGGGGTTACCGGACCCCCCCCCCCCGGGAAGTTATTGAGCCTCATAGGCCAAGTGGTGGAAGAGAGGAGGCAGGCCAAGGTGTGGCGCGTGCCCCCCCTAGCCCAAACTGAACTGGACTAGGGCTAGGGGGGCCGGGCCCCCTTTCTTTCTCTTCTCCCTCTCCTTCCCCCCTTCTCCTTGTGGAAGTAGGAAAGGGGGGGGCGAATCCTACTTGGAGTAGGACTCCCCCCTTGGGCGCGCCTCCTCCTGGCCGGCCTCCTCCTCCCTCCTTCCTTTATATACGTGGGGAGGGGGCATGCAAAGGCACAACAGACGATCTCTTAGCCGTGTGCGGTGCCCCCTCCACAGTTTTACACCTCGGTCATATCGTCGTAGTGCTTAGGCGAAGCCCTGCGCCGGTAACTTCATCATCACCGTCACCACGCCATTGTGCTGGTGAAACTCTTCCTCGGCCTCAGCTGGATCAAGAGTTCGAGGGACGTCACCGAGCTGAACGTGTGCAGATCGCGGAGGTGCCGTGCGTTCGGTACTTTATCGGTTGGATCATGAAGACGTTCGACTACATCAACCGCGTTACTAAACGCTTCTGCTTTCGGTCTACGAGGGTATGTGGACACACTCTCTCCGCTCATTGCTATGCTTCTCCTGGATAGATCTTGCATGGTTGTAGGCAATTTTTTTGAAATACTATGTTCCCCAACAGTGGCATCCGAACCAGGTCTATGCGTAGATGTTATATGCACGAGTAGAACACAAAGAGTTGTGGGCGATAATAGTCATACTTCTTACCAGCATGTCATACTTTGATTCGGCGGTATTGTTGGATGAAGCGGCCCAGACCGACATTACATGACCGCGTTCATGAGACTGGTTCTACCGCCGTGCTTTGCACACAGGTGGCTAGTGGGTGTCTGTTTCTCCAACTTTAGTTGAATCGAGTGTGACTACGCCCGGTCCTTGTTGAAGGTTAAAACAGCACACTTGACGAAAAATCGTTGTGGTTTTGATGCGTAGGTAAGAGCGGTTCTTGCTAAGCCCGTAGCAGCCACGTAAAACTTGCAACAACAAAGTAGAGGGCGTCTAACTTGTTTTTGCAGGGCTTGCTGTATGGTCAAGACGTGATGATATATAAATTGTTGTATGAGATGATCACGTTTTGTAACAGTTATCGGCAACTGGCAGGAGCCATATGGTTGTCGCTTTATTGTATGAAATGCAATCGCCATGTAATTGCTTTACTTTATCACTAAGCGGTAGCGATAGTCGTAGAAGCAATAGTTGGCGAGACGACAACGATGCTTCGATGGAGAGCAAGGTGTCAAGCCGGTGACGATGGTGATCATGACAGTGCTTTGGAGATGGAGATCAAAGGCATAAGATGATGATGACCATACCATATCACTTGTTTTGATTGCATGTGATGTTTATCTTTATGCATCTTATTTTGCTTAGTTCGGCGGTAGCATTTTAAGATGATCTCTCACTAAATTTCAAGGTACAAGTGTTCTCCCTGAGTATGCATCGTTGCGGCAGTTCATCGTGCCAAGACACCACGTGATGATCGGGTGTGATAAGCTCTACGTTCACATACAACGGGTGCAAGCCAGTTTTGCACACGCAGAATACTCGGGTTAAACTTGACGAGCCTAGCATATGCAGATATGGCCTCGGAACACTGAGACCGAAAGGTCGAGCGTGAATCATATAGTAGATATGATCAACATAGTGATGTTCACCATTGAAAACTACTCCATCTCACGTGATGATTGGACATGGTTTAGTTGATATGGATCACGTGATCACTTAGATGATTGGAGGGATGTCTATCTAAGTGGGAGTTCTTAAGTAATATGATTAATTGAACTTTAATTTATCATGAACTTAGTACCTGATAGTATTTTGCATGTCTATGTTGTTGTAGTTAAATGGCCCGTGCTACTGTGCCGTTGAATTTTAATGCGTTCCTAGAGAAAGCTAAGTTGAAAGATGATGGTAGCAACTATACGGGCTGGGTCCGTAACTTGAGGATTATCCTCATTGCTGCACAGAAGAATTATGTCCTGGAAGCACCGCTAGGTGCAAGACCCGCTGCAGGAGCAACGCCGGACGTTCTGAACGCCTGGCAGAGCAAAGCTGATGACTACTCAATAGTTCAGTGTGCCATGCTTTAGGGCTTAGAACCGGGACTTCAACGACGTTTTGAACGTCATGGAGCATATGAGATATTCCAGGAGTTGAAGTTAATATTTCAAGCAAATGCCCGGATTGAGAGATATGAAGTCTCCAATAAGTTCTACAGCTGCAAAATGGAGGAGAATAGTTCTGTCAGTGAACATATACTCAAAATGTCTGGGTATCATAATCACTTGACTCAACTGGGAGTTAATCTTCTGGTTGATAGTGTCATTGACAGAGTTCTTCAATCACTGCCACCAAGCTACAAAAGCTTCCTGATGAACTATAATATGCAAGGGATGGATAAGACAATTCCCGAGCTCTTCGCGATGCTAAAGGCTGCGGAGGTAGAAATCAAGAAGGATCATCAAGTGTTGATGGTCAACAAGACCACTAGTTTCAAGAAGAAGGGTAACTTCAAGAAGAACGGCAAGCAAGTTGCTACTCAAGTGAAGAAGCCCAAGTCTGGACCTAAGCCTGAGACTGAGTGCTTCTACTTCAAAGGGACTGGTCACTGGAAGCGGAACTGCCCCAAGTATTTTGCGGATAAGAAGGACGGCAAAGCGAAAGGTATATTTGATATACATGTTATTGATGTGTACCTTACTAATGCTTGTAGTAGCGCATGGGTATTTGATACTGGTTCTGTTGCTCATATTTGCAACTCGAAACAGGGACTACGGATTAAGCGAAGATTGTCTAAGGACGAGGTGACGATGCTCGTGGGAAATGGTTCCAAAGTCGATGTGATCGCCGTCGGCACGCTACCTCTACATCTACCTTCGGGATTAGTTTTAGACCTGAATAATTGTTATTTGGTGCCAGCGTTAAGCATGAACATTATATCTGGATCTTGTTTGATGCGAGACGGTTATTCATTTAAATCAGAGAATAATGGTTGTTCCATTTATATGAGTAATATCTTTTATGGTCATGCACCCTTGATGAGTGGTCTGTTTTTGTTGAATCTCGATAGTAGTGACACACATATTCATAGTATTGAAGCCAAAAGATATAAGTTCAATAATGATAGTGCAACTTATTTGTGGCACTTCCGTTTAGGTCATATTGGTGTAAAGCCCAAGAAGAAACTCCATGCTGATGGGCTTTTGGAATCACTTGATTATGAATCACTTGATGCTTGCGAACCATGCCTCATGGGCAAGATGACTAAGACTCCGTTCTTCGAAACAATGGAGCGAGCAATAGACTTGTTGGAAATAATACATACTGATGTATGTGGTCCGATGAGTGTTGAGGCTCACGGCGGGTATCGTTATTTTCTTACCTTCACAGATGATTTGAGCAGATATGGGTATATCTACTTGATGAAACATAAGTCTGGAACATTTGAAAAGTTCAAAGAATGTCGGGACCCCGATTCCAAGTCACACCGATCTAGCCTGTAACACCTCATATCACTTTGCGGCCTCACGCACGGTACCCCCACGGGTGTCGCCTTACCATGGCCCGGGACCGTTTGCGCCTTTTGGCTCACGTATATGACAATGTCGCTAGCATCCATATGACAGAGAACCCGGGCCGACATGGCTAGTCGTGAACCCAAAGCGGCACTAACGTATGGGGACAGGCATACCTGAATCAACATCGAACGTGTCGGTCAGCAGCGTGCGAATCCGGGCTGTAGCACTGGGCTAACAGGACTCCAGGAACCCGGGCTGTAGCAGGCTAGGCAGGACTCCGGATGTCACCGCGTGACATTTCCCCGAAGGGACAGACACAGGAACGATATGAAACACATGCCGGCCAGTCAAGTGTTCCGGAGCAGTAGTGCTGGGCTAGCAGGACTCCGGTGAACCGGGCTGTAGCGGACTACTATGGCTCATGGGAGCACAAGACTACATTTCCCCATAGGAGAGGCTACCAAGGATAAACAACTAGGTTGTCGGATCCCACACATACCAAGCATTTCAATCATACACACAATATGCTCGATATGTGCAAATACAACATGGCATCACAACAAGACTCTACGACTCAGAGTATTTATTCATTAGGCTCCGAAGAGCCAGATATTACAAACATGGGTCTCATGACCCAACATTCAGAGCATACAAGTCAAAGCACATGAGGAAGCTTAACATGTCTGAGTACAGACATCTACAAATGAAAAAGGCTGAGAAGCCTGACTATCTACCAGATCCTGCCGAGGGCACAAGATCGTAGCTGAGGTATCAAGCTAACGTCGAAGTCCACACGAAACTACTAGCGAGACTGACGTCTCTCTGCAAAACATAAAATAAGCAAACGTGAGTACAAATGTACTCAGCAAGACTTACATCAGAACTATCTACATATGCATCGGTATCAACAAAGGGGGGTGGTGGAGTTTAACTGCAGCAAGCCAGCTTTGACTCGGTGGCTATCCTAACTACGACTGCAAGCAACTCTTTTGAGGTGGCGCACACGAGTCCACATATTCACCAAATCAATACTCCACTATGGACCCGCTCCCGTCTACCTACGAGAACGCCATCCATAGCACTCACGCTTATCTTGCGCATTTTAGAGTATCCACTTTCACTTGTCTATGAACTGTTATAGGCAACCCAGAAGTCCATTTCCGCGGACACGGCTATTCGAATAGATGATGTTAACCCTGCAGGGGTGTACTTCGTCACACACGCTCTCGCCACTTACCACCATGTACACGTCGTGTACCTCGGCAACCTTCAAGCGGAAGCCTGGCGAGGGAGTCGGCCACAGCCTACCTAAACACTCAAGTCTCTAGTCCAGGTTTATCGCCTATTCAGGTTCCATCCGCAGGGAGTCCGGCCGAGGTTTCCACATACGGCCCCGAACGATGTGTGCAGGGTTCCCGAGACACCAAACGGGCGCCCGGTACACCGTGCCACGTGCCTACCGCATCACAGCCCACCCCTCGGTCAGCGCTGTCCACGGCCTCCAGCATACTACAAACACCAGAAACTACTTGCAACTCCTGGACAGAGGACAAGGGTGATTAAGAAGCCGAGAGGGTCCATTGGTTTCGGGCCCAATGCGTGGTAGTAACTGTATCATGGATCACAAACACAGAACTCAGTTCCTGAGGACGGCTTCAATGAGACAACCCACCATGTACTCCTACATGGCCTCTCACCGCTACCTTTACCAAATCGTGTTCACACACTTAGCTCACACACAGTAGGACATGTTCATCACCATTCCAATTCATCCCCGATGAATCAGACCCGACTCAACTCTAAGCAGTAGCAGGCATGACAAACAAGCATGAATGAGTAGGCACATCAGGGCTCAAACAACTCCTACTCATGCTAGTGGGTTTCATCTATTTACTGTGGCAATGACAGGTCATGCAGAGGAAAAGGGGTTCAACTACCGCAGCATGTAACAGTTGAATTGATTTTCCTAATGCAGTAGAAGAGAGCAGGAGCGAGAGAATGGGATTGTATCGGAATGAACAAGGGGGTTTTGCTTGCCTGACACTTCCGAAGATAGTATAGCTCTTCATCGGTGTCATCGATCTCATCGTCGGAATCACGGCTATCGAGAGGGGACAATACCGGCAACAGAGAAGAAACACAATCAATGCAATGCACAATATGATGCATGATCATGACATGGCAATATGAATGTGTTTTGAGCTAATGCAGCTAGCAACATATTAAATGGAGTTGGTTTGAACCTTAGGTTCAAATTCAAACTCCATATAAGACATTTCAGATGCCATTTATTTAAATTGTCATATACAGTGGCTGTAAGTTGTTCAAACATGCATGAGGATGCCATAAACAGATTCTTTGGATTTTTTTGATAATTTTTCATATATAAATCATTTCATTCTGAGCTACGGTTGATTTTATATGATTTTTAGAAGTTTATACTATTTTCTGGAATTTTCTGAATAAACTTAAATCCAGATAATGCTTTACTGCGTCAGCCTGACGTCATCACTGCGTCAGCGAGTCAACGGGCTGGCCAGGGTCAAACCTGACCCGTGGGACCTGCCTGTCAGTCTCTCAGTGCCTAATTAAGTTTAGGTTTTAAACTAAACTAACTTTTAACAGGGGCTGGCCCCACATGTCAGTGGGTCAGGGGGGAAGTCAAACCCCGGTCAAGCAGGGTCAAACCCGCCGGACTTGGTCCACGGCTCGTCGCCGGTGAAACCCGGGACGGCGGAGGGGCTCGGGATTTGCCCACGGTCGACCAAATCGACCGCGGTTTGGTCCTACGCGTAGCTGGGGCTCGCGCGCATCTAGTAGGCCAAGCGGGAGGAGCTGGGGTGGTCTAAGTCGACGGCGGCGAGCACGAATGCGGCGGCCGGAGTTCGGGCGTCGGTGGTTTTGCTGCTGTAGCGTGCTAGTGGGTGAATGGATGCACTAGCGAGACGCTACGAGGTGCGGTGAGTGTGTTAGGCACCGCGCGTGACCAAATGGTCACCGGAGTGATGCTGGCGTCGAGCTCGCGCGGCGGCGTGCTACGGTGAGCAAGGGGGCGGCGTCTACAATGAGCAAACAGAGCAGAGAGGAGGGGGGGTTCGACGCAGGGGCTCATAGTGAGTGCGGAGGCGTTCGGCGGGAAGAACAGAGGAGGGGGAGAGCGTTCGGGGGAGAGGTCGAGGCGTCGAGGGGGTATCGTGGCGCCGTCTAGGTGCAACGGGGAGGAGCCAGGCAGGCTGGGAGGGAGGAGGTGGCCGCGGCGTGTAGCTGCGCGCGTCGGGCACGCGCCCTCGCCTACTGGCGCGAGGAGGAAGGCGACAGGAGAGCGCCTGGTGGGCTGGGCCGCCAGCTGGGCCGGCCAGGTGGCTGTGGTGGGTGCCATGTAGGTATCTCCTCTCTCTGCTTTCTGTTTGTCTAATTTGTTTCTGTTTTCTAATTATTTTGATCTGTTTTGAATTAGTAAAAATACTAACTCATTTTGTAAAATCCTGATAAAAATTGTGGGCACTTTTGAAAATATTTCCAACAGCCCTCAACTAGTTTCAGAATTATTAGAGCATTTAAAATATTTATAGGATTTAAATGCCCCAATTCAAATACAATATGAGTTAATTCAAAAATCCAAAAATGACCTAGAAATATGTTTATCATTTTTGGCAGAGGTTTTTACCTTTATCAAAAATCATGAACTTTTCTAAAGGGCATTTGGGTTCATTGAAAATGTTTTTAAGTTGAACCTAGTTGAGTTCTTTTGGGTGCTAGGGATTGATCACCCCTATTTCAAGTTTAAGCAAAATTTAAACATGATGCATGAGGAACAAGCAAAGTCAGACAAGGGCTGATCTGGGGCTGTGAGAAAGAATTTCAGAGTGAAGTGGAAAATCATCGTAACAAGAAAATAAAGTTTCTACGATCTGATCGTGGAGGTGAATATTTGAGTTACGAGTTTGGTCTTCATTTGAAACAACGCAGAATAGTTTCACAACTCACGCCACCCGGAACACCACAGCGTAATGGTGTCTCCGAACGTCGTAACCGCACTTTATTAGATATGGTGCGATCTATGATGTCTCTTACTGATTTACCGCTATCGTTTTGGGGTTATGCTTTAGAGACGGCTGCATTCACGTTAAATAGGGCACCATCTAAATCCGTTGAGATGATGCCATATGAACTGTGGTTTGGCAAGAAACCTAAGTTGTCATTTCTTAAAGTTTGGGGCTGCGATGCTTATGTGAAAAAGCTTCAACCTGATAAGCTCGAACCCAAATCGGATAAATGTGTCTTCATAGGATACCCAAAGGAGACTGTTGGGTACACCTTATATCACAGATCCGAAGGCAAAATATTCGTTGCTAAGAATGGATCCTTTCTAGAGAAGGAGTTTCTCTCGAAAGAAGTGAGTGGGAGGAAAGTAGAACTTGATGAGGTAATTGTACCTGCTCCCTTATTGGAAAGTAGTTCATCACAGAAATCAGTTCCAGTGATTCCTACACCAATTAGTGAGGAAACTAATGATGATGATCATGAAGTTTCTGATCAAGTTACTACCGAACCTCGTAGGTCAACCAGAGTAAGGTCCGCACCACAGTGGTACGGTAATCCTATTCTGGACGTCATGTTACTTGACCATGACGAACCTACGAACTATGAGGAAGCGATGATGAGCCCAGATTCCGCGAAATGGCGTGAGGCCATGAAATCTGAGATGGTATCCATGTATGAGAACAAAGTGTGGACTTTGGTTGACATGCCCAATGATCGGCAAGCCATAGAAAATAAATGGATCTTCAAGAAGAAGACCGACGCTGACGGTAGTGTTACTATCTACAAAGCTCGATTTGTTGCAAAAGGTTTTCGACAAGTTCAAGAGGTTGACTACGATGAGACTTTCTCACCCGTAGCGATGCTTAAGTCTATCCGAATCATGTTAGCAATTGCCGCATTTTAAGATTATAAAATTTGGCAAATGGACGTCAAAACTGCATTCTTGAATGGATTTCTAGAGGAAGAGTTGTATATGATGCAACCAGAAGGTTTTGTCAATCCAAAGGGTGCTAACAAAGTGTGCAAGCTCCGGCGATCCATTTATGGACTGGTGCAAGCCTCTCGGAGTTGGAATAAATGTTTTGATAGTGTGATCAAAGCATATGGCTTTATATAGACTTTTGGAGAAGCCTGTATTTACAAGAAAGTGAGTGGGAGCTCTGTAGCATTTCTAATATTATATGTGGATGACATATTGCTGATTGGAAATGATATAGAATTTCTGGATAGCATAAAAGGATACTTGAATAAGAGTTTTTCTATGAAAGACCTCGGTGAAGCTGCTTACATATTGGGCATCAAGATCTATAGAGATAGATCAAGACGTTAATTGGACTTTCACAAAGCACATACCTTGATAAGATTTTGAAGAAGTTCAAAATGGATCAGTCAAAGAAAGGGTTCTTGCCTGTGTTACAAGGTGTGAAGTTGAGTGAGACTCAATGCCCAACCAGTACAGAAGATAGAGAGAAAATGAAAGTCATTCCCTATGCCTCAGCCATAGGTTCTATCATGTATGCAATGCTGTGTACCAGACCTGATGTGTGCCTTGCTATAGGTATAGTAGGGAGGTACCAAAGTAATCTAGGAGTGGATCACTGGACAGCGGTCAAGAACATCCTGAAATACCTGAAAAGGACTAAGGATATGTTTCTCGTTTATGGAGGTGACAAAGAGCTCGTTGTAAATGGTTACGTCCATGCAAGCTTTGACACTGATCCGGATGACTCTAAGTTGCAAACTGGATACATGTTTATATTGAATGGTAGAGCTGTCAGTTGGTGCAGTTCCAAACAGAGCATCATGGCGGGATCTACGTGTGAAGCGGAGTACATAGCTGCTTTGAAAGCGGCGAATGAAGGAGTTCATATCCGATCTAGGTGTCATACCTAGTGCATCGTGTCCAATGAAAATCTTTTGTGACAATACTGGTGCAATTGCCTTGGCAAAGGAATCCAGATTTCACAAGAAGACCAAGCACATCAAGAGACGCTTCAATTCCATCCGTCATCAAGTGTCGTAAGGGGACATAGAGATTTGTAAGATACATACGGATCTGAATGTTGCAGACCCGTTGACAAAGCCTCTCTCACGAGCAAAACATGATCATCACCAAGACCCCATGGGTGTTAGAATCATTACTATGTAATCTAGATTATTGACTCTAGTGCAAGTGGGAGACTGAAGGAAATGTGCCCTAGAGGAAATAATAAAGTTGTTATTTACATTTCCTTTATTCATGCTAGAATTGTATTAACTGGAAACTTAGTACATGTGTGAATACATAGACAAATAGAGTGTCCCTAGTATGCCTCTTCTTCACTAGCTTGTTTATCAAAGATGGTTATGTTTCCTAGCCATAGACATGTGTTGTCATTTGATGAATGGGATCACATCATTAGAGAATGATGTGATGGACAAGACCCATCCGTTAGCTTAGCACTATGATCGTTTAGTTTATTGCTATTGCTTTCTTCATGACTTATACATGTTCCTCTAACTATGAGATTATGCAACTCCCGAATACCGGAGGAACACTTAGTGTGCTATCAAACGACACAACGTAACTGAGTGATTATAAAGATGCTCTACAGGTGTCTCCGATGGTGTTTGTTGAGTTGGCATAGATCGAGATTAGGATTTGTCACTCCGATTGTCGGAGAGGTATCTCTGGGCCCTCTCGGTAATGCACGTCACTATAAGCCTTGGAAGCAATGTGACTAATGAGTTAGTTGTGGGATGATGCATTACGGAATGAGTAAAGAGACTTGCCGGTAACGAGATTGAACTAGGTATGATGATACCGACGATCGAATCTCGGGCAAGTAACATACCGATGACAAAGGGAACAACATGTTGTTATGCGGTTTGACCGATAAAGATCTTCGTAGAATATGTAGGAGCCAATATGAGCATCCAGGTTCTGCTATTGGTTATTGACCAGAGATGTGTCTCAGTCATGTCTACATAGTTCTCGAACCTGTAGGGTCCGCACGCTTAACGTTCGATGACGATTCATATTATGAGTTTATGTGATTTGATGTACTGAAGGTTGTTCGGAGTCCCGGATAAGATCACAAACGTGACGAGGAGTCTCGGAATGGTCGATACATAAAGATTCATATATTGGAAGGTTACATTCGGACACCGGAATGGTTCGGGTCGTTTCGGATAAGTTTCAGAGTACCGGGTGTTACCGGAACCCCCCCCCCCCCCCGGGAAGTTATTGGGCCTCATGGGCCTAGTGGTGGAAGAGAGGAGGCAGGCCAAGGTGTGGCGCCCCCCCCCTAGCCCAAACTGAATTGGACTAGGGCTAGGGGGCCGGGGCCCCCTTTCCTTCTCTTCTCCCTCTCCTTCCCCCCTTCTCCTTATGGAAGTAGGAAAGGGGGGGCGAATCCTACTTGGAGTAGGACTCCCCCCCTTGGGCGCGCCTCCTCCTGGCCGGCCTCCTCCTCCCTCCCTCCTTTATATACGTGGGGAGGGGGGCACCCAAAGGCACAACAGACAATCTCTTAGCCATGTGCGGTGCCCCCCTCCACAGTTTTACACCTCGGTGATATCGTCGTAGTGCTTAGGCAAAGCCCTGCGCCGGTAACTTCATCATCACCGTCACCACGCCGTCGTGCTGACGAAACTCTCCCTCGGCCTCAGCTGGATCAAGAGTTCAAGGGACGTCACCGAGCTGAACGTGTGCAGATCGCGGAGGTGCCGTGCATTCGGTACTTGATTGGTTGGATCGTGAAGACGTTCTACTACATCAACCGCGTTACTAAACGCTTCCGCTTTCGGTCTACGAGGGTACGTGGACACACTCTCCCCGCTTGTTGTTATGATTCTCCTAGATAGATCTTGCGTGATCGTAGGCATTTTTTTGAAATACTACGTTCCCCAACACGGACATGCCGTGGCGGGTGATCAGAAACACTATGGGACAACCTCAATGGACTTGTCTTGTGTTGTACTATGTCAATTTATTACATTAGGAGAAGTTTGTAGGCATGCCACAGAGGAGTAGCCAATGTTTGTTTTGAACTCAAAGTGCCGATGTTCAACTAGTAAATTTGTATATTCAGAAACCTTTGAACTTTTCCAGCATGTTCCTTCCGCAATGTATGCTTGGAGACATCTCTGCGGGAAGTGATGCTGGTTGTTCCCGTGACTTGCTGATCGTGAAAGGTGTTGGGAAACGTTGCATGGAAAACAAAAAAAATCTACGCACACGCAAGATCTATCCATGGAGATGCATAGCTACGAGAGGGGAGAGTGTGTCTACGTACCCTTGTAGACCGTTAAGCGGAAGCGTTTATCCACGTGGTTGATGTAGTTGTACACCTTCACGATCCGCCCGATCGAGTACCGAACGTACGTCACCTCCGCGTTCAGCACACGTTTAGCTCGATGACGTCCTCACCTTCTTGATCCAGCAAGACGGGCGAAGTAGTAGATGAGTTCTGGCAGCACGACGGTGTGGTGACGGTGGTGATGCAACTATCTCCGCAGGGCTTCGCCGAGCACTACGAAAATATGACCGAGGATGAACTAGAGGGAGATGGGCACCGCACACGGCTTGGGGATCGTGGTGCGTTGCCCATCTCCCTCCACACACATATATAGGTGGGGGAGGAGGGGAGGCAGCCTAGGGCAACCCCAAGGGGGCCGGTGGCCACCCTTGGCCCCTGCCCTAGCCACGCCCCCCCTTCCCTCTTAGGCGCGCGGGGGAAGGCTGGAGGGGAGGCGCCCCCTTTCCTTTCTCACATGAGGGGAAGGCAGGAGGGGCTAGCCCTCCCCCTTTCCTTCTCTAGGGCCGGCGGCCTAGAGGTGGGGAGCTCCAGCCCCTTGTGGGATGGTGTGCTCCCCACTTTTTGCCGATATGGCCCAATAACCTCTCCCGGCCTCCCGGAACCCCTTCCGGTGATCCGGTGACTACCCGATACATTCCGAAACCTTTCCGGTGACCAAATAGCATCGTCCTATATATCAATCTTTACCTCCGGACCATTCTGGAGCTCCTCGTCATGTTCGTGATCTCATCCGGGACTCCGAACAACATTTGGTCATCAACTCACATAACTCATATAATACTATATCGTCAACGGACGTTAAGCGTGCAGACCCTACGAGTTCGAGAATGATGTAGACATGACCGAGACACCACTCCGGTCAATAACCAATAGCGGGACCTGGATGCCCATATTGGTTCCTACATATTCTACGAAGATCTTTATCGGTCGAACCTTTATGACAACATACGTAATTCCCTTTGTCTGTCGGTATGTTACTTGCCCGAGATTCGATCATCGGTATCTTCATACCTAGTTCAATCTCGTTACTGGCAAGTCTCTTTACTCGTCTGTAATACATCCTCTCGTAACTAACTCCTTAGTCAGTTTGCTTGCAAGCTTCTTGTGATGTGTATTACCGAGAGGGCCCAGAGATACCTCTCCGATACATGGAGTGAGAAATCCCAATCTTGATCCATGCCAACTCAACAGACACCTTCGGAGATACTGTAGAGCATCTTTATGATCACCCAGTTACGTTGTAACGTTTGATAGACACTAGGCATTCCTCCGGTATTCGGGAGTTGCATGTTCTCATGGTCGAAGGAATATGTATTTGACATTAAGAAAGTAGTAGCAATAAACTGAACGATCATATGCTAAGTTAACGGATGGGTCTTGTCCATCACATCATTCTCCTAATGGTGTGATCCTGTTATCAAATGACAACTCATGTCTATGGTTAGGAAACCTTAACCATCATTTGATCAACAAGCTAGTCTAGTAGAGGCTCTCTAGGGACACAGTTTTTTTATGTATGCACACATGTATTTAAGTTTCCGGTCAATACAATTCTAGCATGAATAATAAACCTTTATCATGAATAAGGAAATATAATAATAACAAATTTATTATTGCCTCTAGGGTATATTCCCATCAGTCTCCCACTCGCACTAGAGTCAATAATCTAGATTACATAGTAATGAATCTAACACCCATGGAGTCTTGGTGCTGATCATGTTTTGCCCGCGGAAGAGGTTGAGTCAACGGGTCTGCTACATTCAGATCCGTATGTATTCTGCAAATTTCTATGTCTCCATCCTTGACCTTTTCACGAATGGAGTTGAAGCGTCTCTTGATGTGTTTGGTTCTCTTGTGAAAGCTGGGTTCCTTCGCTCAGGCAATTGCTCCAGTCTTGTCACAAAAGATTTTCATTGGACCCGATGCACTGGGTATTACACCCAGATCAGATATGAACTCCTTCATCCGCTGCTTCCGAAGCAGCTATGTACTCCGCTTCACACGTAGAACCCACCACAACGCTTTGCTTGGAACAGCACCAACTGACAGCTCCACCATTTAATATAAATATGTGTCCAGTTTGTGACTTGGAGTCATTCGGATCAGTGTCGAAGCTAGCATCAACGTAACCTTTTACAACGAGCTCTTCGTCACCTCCATAAACGAGAAACATATCCTTGGTCCTTTTCAGGTACTTTAGGATGTTCTTGACCATTGTCCAGCGATCCACTCCTGGATTACTTTGGTACCTCCCTGCCAAACTTATGGCAGGACACATATCAGGTCTGGTACACAGCATGGCATACATTATAAAACCTATGGTTGAGGCAAAGGGAATGACTTTCATTATCTCTCTATCTTCTGCCTTGGTCGGGCTTTGGGTCTGACTCAATTTCACACCTTACAACACAGGCAAGAACCCTTTCTTTGACTGGTCAATTTTGAACTTCTTCAGAACTTTGTCAAGTTATGTGCTTTGTGAAAGTCCTATTAGGCGTCTCGATCTATCCCTATAGATCTTGAAGCCCAATATATAAGCAGCTTCACCGAGGCCTTTCATTAAAAAATTCTTATTCAAGTATCCTTTTATGCTATCCAGAAATTCTATATCATTTCCAATCAACAATATGTCATCCACATATAATATCAGAAATGCTACAAAGCTCCCACTCACTTTCTTGTAAATACAGGCTTCACCGTAAGTCTGTATAAAACCATATGCTTTGATCACTTCATCAAAGTGTATATTCCAACTCCGAGATACTTGCACCAGTCCATAGATGGATCCCTGGAGCTTGCACACTTTGTCAGCACCTTTAGGATCGACAAAACCTTCTGGTTGCATCATATACAACTCTTCTTTAAGAAATCCATTAAAGAATGCAGTTTTGACATCCATTTGCCAGATTTCATAATCATAAACTGCAGCAATTGCTAACATGATTTGGACAGACTTAAGCATCGCTACGGGTGAGAAAGTCTCATCATAGTCAACCCCTTGAACTTGCCGAAAACCTTTTGCGACAAGTCGAGCTTTGTAGATAGTGACATTACCATCAGCGTCTGTCTTCGTCTTGAAGAACCATTTATTGTCAATGGCTTGCCAATCATCGGGCAAGTCCACCAAAGTCCACACTTTGTTCTCATACATGGATCCTATCTCAGTTTTCATGGCCTCAAGCCATTTATCAAAATCTGGGCTCATCATAGCTTCTTCATAGTTCGTAGGTTCACCGTGGTCTAATAACATGACTTCCAGGACAGGATTACCATACCACTCTGGTGTGGAACGTGTTCTGGTCGACCTATGAAGTTCAGTAGTAACTTGATTTGAAGTTTCATGATCTGAGCTTCCTCGCTAGTTGGTGTAGGCATTATGAAAACATTTTTTTTCTGGTGTGCTACTTTCCAATTCGAGAGAAGGTGCAACAACCTCATCAAGTTCTACTTTCCTCCCATTCACTTCTTTCGAGAGAAACTCCTTCTATAGAAAGGACCCATTCTTGGCAACAAAGATCTTGCCTTCGGATCTGTGGTAGAAGGTATACCCAATAGTTTCCTTAGGGTATCCTATGAAGACGCACTTCTCCGATTTGGGTTCGATCTTATCAGGTTGAAGCCTTTTGAAATAAGCGTTGCATCACCAAACTTTAAGAAACGATAGCTTAGGTTTCTTGCCAAACCATAGTTCATACGGGGTCGTCCCAAGGGATTTAGATGGTACCTATTTAACATGAATGTAGATGTCTCTAATGCATAACCCCAAAATGATAAAGGCAAATCGGTAATAGACATCATAGAACGCACCATATCTAATAAAGTACGGTTACGACGTTCGGACACACCATTACGCTGTGGTGTTCCAGGTGACATGAGTTGTGAAACAATTCCGCATTGTTTTAAATGAAGGCCAAACTCGTAACTCAAATATTCACCTCCACGATCAGATCGTAGAAACTTTATTTTCTTGTTATGATGATTCTCTACTTCACTCTGAAATTCTTTGAACTTTTCAAATGTTTCAAATTTGTGTTTCTTTAAGAAGATATACCCATACCTACTCAAATCACCTGTAAAGGTTAGAAAATAATGATACCCGCCGCGTGCCTCAATACTCATCGGACCGCATACATCGGTATGTATTATTTCCAATAAGTCATTAGCTCGCTCCATTGTTCCGGAGAACGGAGTTTTAGTCATCTTGCCCATGAGGCATGGTTCACAAGTATCAAGTGATTCCAAAAGTCCATCTACATGGAGTTTCTTCATGCACTTTACACCAATATGACCTAAACGGCAGTGCCACAAGTATGTTGCACTATCATTATCAACTTTGCATCTTTTGGCATCAATATTATGAATATGTGTGTCACTACGATCGAGATTCAACAAGAATAGACCATTCATCAAAGGTGCATGACCATAAAAGATATTACTCATATAAATAGAACAACCATTATTCTCTGACTTAAATGAATAACCGTCTCACAATAAACAAGATCCAGATATAATGTTCATGCTCAACGCTGGCACCAAATAACAATTATTGTGGTCTAAAACTAATCCTGAAGGTAGATGTAGAGGTAGCGTGCCGACGGCGATCACATCGACCTTGGAACCATTCCGGACGCGCATCGTCACCTCGTCCTTAGCCAATCTTTGTTTATTCCGACTCATGTTTCGAGTTACAAATATGAGCAACCGAACCAGTATCAAATACCCACGCGCTACTACGAGCATTAGTAAGGAACACATCAATAACATGTATATCAAATATACCATTGTTCACTTTGACATCCTTCTTATCCGCCAAGTATTTGGGGCAGTTCCGCTTCCAGTGACCATTCCCTTTGCAGTAAAAGCACTCAGTTTCAGGCTTGGGTCCAGCTTTGGGCTTCTTCACGGGAGCGGCAACTTGCTTGCCATTCTTTTTGAAGTTCCCTTTCTTTCCCTTGCCCTTTTTCTTGAAACTAGTGGTCTTGTTAACCATCAATACTTGATGCTCCTTCTTGATTTCTACCTCCGCGGCCTTGGCCTTAAGCATTGCGAAGAGCTCAGGAATTGTTTTCGTCATCCCTTGCATATTATAGTTCATCACGAAGCTTTTGTAGCTTGGTGGCAGTGGTTGAAGAACTCTGTCAATAACACTCTTAACTAGAAGATCAATTCCCAGCTGAGTCAATTGGTTATGATACCCAGAAATTTTGAGTATGTGTTCACTGACAGAACTGTTCTCCTCCATCTTGCAGCTATAGAACTTGTTGGAGACTTCATATCTCTCAACCTGGGCATTAGCTTGAAATATCAATTTTAGCTCTTGGAACATCTGATATGCTCCGTGGCATTCAAAACATCTTTAAAGTCCCGGTTCTAAGCCATAAAGCATGGCACACTGAACTATTCAGCAGTCGTGTCACCTAGCGGTGCATCAAGGACATAATTCTTTTGTGCAGCAATGAGGATAATTCTCAAGTTACAAACCCAGTCTGTGTAGTTGCTACCATCATGTTTCAACTTAGCTTTCTCTAGGAATGCATTAAAATACAGGGGAACGGTAGCACGGGCCATTGATCTACAACATAGATTTGCAAAAACTATTAAGACTAAGTTCATGATAAATTAAGTTCAATTAATCAAATTACTAATGAACTCCCACTCAAATCAACATCCCTCAAGTTATGTAAGTGATACATGATCCAAATCAACTAACCCATGTCTGATCATCACATGAGATGGGGTAGTAATCAATGGTAAACATCTCTATGTTGATCATATCTACTATATGACTCACGTTCGACCTTTCGGTCTCTAGTGTTTCGAGACCATGTCTGTACATGCTAGGCTCGTCATGTTTAACCCAAGTATTCTGCTTGTGCGAAACTGGCTTACACCCGTTTGTATGTGAACATAGAGTCTATCACACCTGATCATCACAGGGTGCTTCAAAACGACGAACTTTAGCACCGGTGCATACTCGAGGAGAACACTTTTATCTTGAAATTTAGTGAAGGGATCATCTTATAATGCTACCGTCGTTCTAAGCAAAATAAGATGCATAAAGGATAAACATCACATGCAATCAAAATATGTGACATGATATGGCCATCATCATCTTGTCCTTTTGATCTCCATCATCACCCGCTCGACACCTTGATCTCCATCGCTGCGTCGGGGTCGTCTCGCCAACTATTGCTAACGCATAGCGATAAAGTAAAGCATTTACATGGCGCTTGCATTTCATACAATAATTAAGAGACAACCCTAAGGCTCCTGCCAGTTGTTGATACTACAAAACATGATCATCTCATACAACAACGTATATCACTTCACATCTTGACCATATGACATCAACATACCCTGCAAAAACAAGTTAGACGTCCTCTACTTTGTTGTTGCAAGTTTTACATGGCTGCTACGAGCAATGTGACAGCCTGATTTCTGGCCCTTTCTTTTTCTGTTGTGTTTCCGAGGTTTTTGCCTAAGTTTTCTTTTTTTCGTGGCTTTGTGGTCTGGAAACTGAAGAAGATGCCCTCTTCTTTGCTTCCAGAGTGGCTTTTCATTCCCAAATATTTCCCTAGACCCTGTCATTTTCATCCTAGCCCAAATCCCAATATTCTTTTTATTGGGAATATTCCTTTTCTATTAAAGGAATAACTCAATATTGCCCTAGGTTGTGAAGCAACCTTTATTTCCATCACTCCTAAAATTCCAAAATAATTCTCATAAATTGTTTGGGTCATATCTTGCTCAAATATGGCAAAACTTTTCATTGCCATGTTCAAAAAAAATCCTCCAATAATTCATTTCCAATCTTCCCTAAATGGCACATTGTGAAGCAAGTGTCATTTTTCTTTTCCTAATTGACCTCAAACTCCTTGGACATCTTTTCATGTCCATATCATTGCCACATGCCAAAATGCAACCTCATTTGCCTAGTAATTATTTAATTATGATTTTCCAAAGTTTCTGTCCAGAAAGAAGCTTTGTGAAGGAGGTACAAGCTACGCATATCGAAATGAGTTTCCATTTTTCATGATCCTTCATGTCATCATATCATAGCCCTCCACCAAAGTAGAGCTCATGTCATGCCTCCATGTGAGCTCAGCTTCAATTCTTATTTTCTGGTCAAAATTTCAGTTTGTGAAGCAAGTATATTTTATCTTGCTCCATTATGGCTGTAAATTTTTCTAGACCTTCTGGTATCAATATAACTTCCCTCCACCAAGATGTGGCTCAATCCCTTTGACCATTTGCCCTGTGGAAATTTTCCAATTTATGGTCAGAATAATACTTTCTGAAGCAAGTGCTATTTTGGTTCATCCAAATGGCATGAGACTCCTTGTGCATCTTAATATATTCAAATAATTGGGCCATAACCATTTTCATCTCTATTGATGCAACTATGTGAGTGCATCATCCAAATTCCCATTTCTGGCCATTATGGCATTTTCTACAGCAACCACCCTCTAAACTCCTCATGTTAAGCTTATTTCTTGTGATCGTAGTAACCTTAGTGTTTTATCATCACCAGACAAACTATTTACTGAATTGCCAAGATTGTGTCCCCACTGCACAGCACAAACACTTGGCTACTGGTTTGCTTTGGGATCTTCTGCAAATCACTTCTTTGCTCCTAGAACGATTTATTTCCTCAATTATACTAAGGTAACTAGGTTCATTCCACTAGACATGGTTGTCCACGCCAAAACCCTCCATTTGTTCGAGTGCCGGTGGTGATCACGCTGATGTCATGCAAATCGCGTGCTCTGGCTTCTTCCCGCCACTGTGTTCGTCTCCTCCCTCCTCTTCTAGACCTCCAACCATGTCTAGTAGCTGCCCCGTGATGCCCTGCATTTCCCTGCATCTATTTATCGTCGTCGTTCGCCTTAAATGCGTTGCAAAGGCCATGCCCGTGCCGCGCCCAGCCTCTGACCTCCATTAAAGCACTGCTCAAGCTCACTTGCGATGCTCCAGAGCCTTCCCCTCGGCTATATAAGCGTGCCCCGAGTCCTCCCTCAGCTCACAAGCCCCTCCTCGCCTCATTTGTCCACCGGAGTCCTCAGCCCCCTCCTCTTTTCGCCGGTGTTCGTCTCGGCCGCCGCGGTTCCTCCTTGGTTCCGGCGAGCTCGAGCCTCCTATCCTCCTCTAGAGCTGTCCACTAGCTCCCCCTCACTCCCGCAGTTCGCCCCACACCTTTAGTTCGTCGCCGGAGTGCCCGCAGCGCCGTCAACCTCCGCCTCCCGAAGCTTCCTGTCCTCCTCATGGCGCCGCCCCTCCCCTCCGTTCCACTCCTCCACGGTGCCCCCTTTGCCTCAAGATGGGTGCGCCTAGCCACCCCGCATCTGCCGGTGGCCTCGCCTCGGCCAATGGTGGCCGGAGCCGGCCGGACCACCACCGCCCCGCCGCCTCTGTTCCTCTCCATCGCCGCGTCCTCCTCTCCTCCCCAGGGACGGCTGACCCCCTGGACGGACGCGCCACGCCGGGCCGCGCCCGCCGGTGCCCGCGCCCTGGACGGAGCTGGCCTGGGCCGGCCGCCCCAGCGCCGCCCCTCCCCTGCTTCCTCTCCTCTGCTCACGGGAGCACAGGAGCGAGAGGAAGGAGACGAGCCGATCGCCCCCACCCCTTGCCAGCTCAGCGTAAGTGGAAACGTATTCTTGAAATTCGTTTCCGTTAGATGAAAACGTATTTCCTTCTTCTGTTACCCAAAGTACGTTTTCCAGTTCAGAAAGCATATTACTGATTTTGCGCCTCTGCCTTATCCACTCAAGGACCTGTTTGCTGAAGAAATTTTCATAGATTGGTCCCTGATCTTCATCATCTTATAACTCCGCAACCGTAACTCCAAATGAGGTGATTCCAAAGCCCACTTCTTCGTTCGTCGAGCCTTTTCTGTTGGTTTCATTTTCACTATGGTTTGACACTGTGAAAATGACCTTTTTGCCCTTGCGCGTAAACAGCCCCTCCGAGAGAGAACTGTTTCCGGCAAATCTTTCCGCGGCTTCACCGCACTTCTCCCCAGTGCCCTCTTCATCCCAAGCAAGCCACAATACCCACTTGCGTGATAGTCATACATCAGCCATGGTTTTCAACTTGAATCTTTATTAAATGTTTGCTTGTTGAAAAGATGGTTATCGTTGTTCCGGTGATGTTTAGATTTGCATGTTCACTATTGTGCTATATTGCTTTGTACTCTGTTATCATGGTCTACCTATTAGTATCTCCTTTCATATGTTTATGCTTGCTAGTAGTACATGTTGATGTTGGTGATGGTCTTCGGTGCATGACTTCCGTCTGTCCCGAGTACCGTTGTTATGCATGTTCCATTGCATCCAGTTGGTTAAATGCTTGCATGATGGCATCGTTGATATGTTCTTGCATGATATTTATTGTTGATGCTAGTGGTCATGCTATGTTTCAGAGAAGTATGTACTGTGATGTTCATGCTAGTCAGTATGTCGTACTCAGTGGCTATGATTCATTGTTGATATGGTGGATAGTATGTGATACCGTCATGATATCATGTCCATGCATTGTAATTTGCATCATGTTATTTTATCATGGCTCAGCATATTTGCATTCAAGTTAACCGGATTAAATTGAACTTGAACAACTGTTGGCTGAGTCATGGTGCCGCTGAAACGATGCTGACCAGTACAACCACGCTTACCGGTATGGGACGGTCCTAACTGGGTCTATTGTTGTGCCTCTCGCCGGTGCCTCCAACGAGGGAAGGTTATGGGCGCGTGCTACCCTGATCATGTAGGCGGACATAACCTTGTGTGCCCGTTGTTGAGTTTTTTTGGATCCGTGTCCCCGTGTGGGACGGGCCACGACGGTGGTCGTTGTGTCTTTGGTAGACACGGGGCCACCCATGACTTAGCCCAGAGGGGAGTGAGTCGGAGTGGCCGGGAGAGTGTCATGGCAGTAGGACGGTTTTGTCGGAACACCGTTGGTCCACCCGAATGGGAGTGCGAGGCCATGGGTTCCGTAGTGTGGGTACAGTGTACTAACCTCTGCAGAGTGTATATTAAATCTATCGATAGCCGCGCCCACGGATAAGGGCCCAGTTTGAAAGTAGGTCACACCGTGAGTCAACAGTAATAAGAATAACTTGATTAAGGACAACCCGTGGTTGTGATCGCCGTAAGGATCACGGTTTGGGACCAAGTGTTGGTCGTGGTTGTGATCGCCGTAAGGATCACGATGGTATCGAGGATACCGAGTTGTTGGATATTCGTGATGTTGTGCGAGAATCGTGGGTAAAGATCAAGCTCCTTGTGGTCATTTACTGATCGCTACGGTATTGTTTATACCAAGCTTGATTTGATCCCGAGATGATCGTGTGATGTCCGAGGATGGTATGTGATGGTTACGAGGTAACCCGAGCAGAATAAATGATGCATGTAGCGTCATCATGTTGCATGCTAGTATCATCAGATTTATACGTTCTTGCCATGATCATATTGTTCTAGCAGTATTATGTTTATGTTGTTCATGCCATGTTATCCTGATGATCTCATGATAATTCCTGTTTAACTTGTAATTGCCATGCTATTGTCTGTCTTGAATGCTTCTGGTTATTGTGAGCTTGCAAGTACATTCAATGTACTGACCTGGCGTGTCATGCCAGTTTGCAGGTCATGCCGGATTTGATTGCTTGCTTGTCGTGGTTTTCGTTCGTGCGATCTAGGATAAGCGTTCCAGCCAGAGCCCCTGCGGAGTGGAGTTCACCACCGTCGTCGTTGTTCCGCTGCTAGAGTTATTCCGCTGCTTCGAGTTGTTCTGCTGCTTGCATAGAGCAACTAAGGATGGCGTAGTGTCGTCGTACCGATGTTATTCATTGTAATATCGGAGATCTTGTATTCATATTCGTGTAATAATAGAAAGCTGGTTTGTTCTATGCTAAGCAGTGCCGTATTCTAGAAGACTTCTCCTCGATCTCTGGGCTGGAATACGGGGTGTTCCGGTTTCTCTGAGCCGGGGTGCCACAGGCTTGGTATCAGAGCCAGGTCTGGCTGTAGGACGCCCTAGACCGCGCGAACGTTAGAAAGCGGTAGTATAGACCCCAGTTTGTTTGTTGCACTTGATTGCTGCATTTGTTTGTTGCATAGCATGCATATAGCCTTAGTATTTGTGATAACGGTTTATCTGGTGAGTGTAGCTGGCATCGGTTCGGATCCACTGCAACTCAACCTTTGCATTTCTCTAGTTCCTTTTTCTTTCGGTGTTTGGTGTCATTTCTGTCCCAGCAGAGTGATGCCAAGTGATCCCGACACTGTTTGCAAAAAAATGGTGCTCAGGTATCGCACCGATGTCTTTCTTTCAGTCCCGCCTATCATTTCGGTGATGGACATGTTTCTATCCCGGATCATTCTTTTATTTTGTCGTGTTGGCAACCCTTAATGATCTTAGTTATCAAGAAAGGGCAATGTCAGCAGCCTCAGCTTTTCCCCTCTATCCTATTTCTTGGACGAGTACGGATCTTTTTCCGTCCGCTTGATAATAATGTGGTTGCGACCTTCGTGTCCCACTGCATGATTACCGGGTACGTCCTTACCTCCGAGCTAGTTCAGGTTGCCACCTGGCTAAGCCAGCACTTGGTGTAGCGCTGTTTACACCAATTCTTCCACACATTTATTCGTCCTCGTGCACATCGTCACAGCATATTAGACCGCAATACTGGAGATTCCGCGAAATTTGTGTGCTTAAGTAGGCATGCATATTGTGTGACTAGCAGTAATATGTGATGATTGCTTGATTAATTATATTAGTATAATGCTTGCGTGCTTTTGTTTTAGTCGTTTCTGTTGTTCCTTTCTTTGGGCCTTCGGTGTTACAATTTTTTCCCCTATTAAAGTTGCTCGTCAGCCGACACTGGACCCGAAGAGTCAGCAAGAAATGCATATATTTGGAAACTCACCTAAACAGAATGGAACTATCAGCTAACTGCAGTGAAATTGGGAATATCTTGTCTGGATGCAAAAGAAATCCTGGATGGACCGTCAGTATCAAGTTTGCATTAGCGTTCACTCATCACAACAAAATGATTAAATCAGCAAGAAGATAAATTGTGTGCAAGGTTGACAGAATTTTATCAAAGGTATGGCTCAGATACAAGTTTAATTTTTTGTTGAGGATGATTTTGGAACTCGATGTACTTGGAAGCAAGCAAAAATATGGCATATACTCAGAAAGGAGAATAGTCCTGCAAAACCCCTTTTCATGCAAGAGATCAATAGCAAAAATATTAAAATGGTATGTATATGTGGAAATCGGTCCGCATATCACAATAAGAGGCTTCTGGTGTAAGAAACCCAATCTTCCCTCGCAAAATACCAGAGAAGCTTCCAAGGCAAGATTCATCTATCTTCCTCAGTACGATACATGGATGACTTCTCGCGCAAGGTACTCTGCCTTCTTCAGTAAGCAACCGCAAAAGCTCCCGGCGTAAGGTACTGAGTCTTTCCCCAGCAAAGTCTTTAAGGGGGTAAGCTTCTGAAGCACGATACCCGGTCTTCTTCAGCAAGCTGTCCGATGAAAGTTTCGAGCACAAGCCAGCCAATCTTTCTCAGTAAGACATTAGTAAAAGGTAGTACGCTGTGAACTGACAGCATATGGCAGTGAATCCCAAGAATCAGATCCGCAACATTTTGGTCTGAAGCAAGAATCAGTCAGAATACACGTCTGTCTCGGGAATCAGATTCTCATATATATGCGGTGAGCATACCACCGAGATCTTACAAGTCACTCGGATGAGGATCTGATAACCACGTGAGGATGATTAAGAGAAGAAAGCCAGTATACACCACAGTGTGACAAAGGATTATGAGGATTGACGACCTCAATGAGCTCAATACAAGTACCCGTGAAACTGGAAAATGATCCTGATGAGCCCTTGTCCCCTTTTTCTCCAATGACGACACCACGCCTGTGATCTGAGCTGTTTCTAGCTATCCGGGGTGGATGCTGATCACTATTGTTGCTTACTGAAGCCGATCTAGTCGGTGTTGGGTTGCCTCTCGATGAACAGTGACCGTTGCTACCGTGCGCGCGGTACGTAGAACAAGTTGAGACGTGCTGAGTCGAGCCGGTTGGTTGGTTGTGGATGAACAGTTCCCAGTGAGGGTTGGATGAATAGGACCCCGTGGTAGTAGGCCGTTGCCGCTGGATGAACAGGACCCCGAGGAGGCCGCCGCACCCTAGCCGGTTGGGGGTGGATGAACAGGACCCCGTGGAGGCTCTATGAACAGCAGCCGATGGAGGCTGGATGAACAGTAGCCATGGATGAACAGTAGCCCGTGGAGGGTGGAGGAGGTCGACGGTGGATGAACAGTAGCCCGTAGAGGCCAGAGCGAGGTGGTAGACGATGGATGAACATGACCCCGTTTCGACCGTAGGTGCTCCGACACAAGTCTGTTTGCTCCATTTTGCGGTACGCCACACCCCTCCCGACCAACAGTACCCTGTTTCGACCGTAGGAGGTCGAAGAGAAGTCTGTTTCCTCCGTTTTGCGGTACGCCAGACCCCTCCTGATGAACAGGATCCTGTTTTGACCATGGCCAGTCGAACAGAAGGCCGTTTCCTCCGTTCTGCGGTACGCCAGACCCCGTTTCGGCTGTTCCATCCAAGCCGGTTGGCTCCCGTTGAACAGGACGCATTCCGGCCCAGTCGGTTGCCTCCCGATGAATAGGATGCTATTTCTCCGTTCCGACCCAGCCGGTTTGCTGCCCGATGAACATGACGCCGTTGCTGCCGTCCATTGCCTCTTCATGTACACAAGCCCTGGTCGTCCATATATATGCGCGAGTACGCGCTCGAGACCCTGCCCGTATGTACGTGTATTTTTTGCCCTGTGGTTGTACGTACGTGTACAGGACTTAGACGGGGCTGCGTGAACTGCTATGTCGGGTGCTCTACAACAACACGTGTTGCTACTTACTCAGCCACGGTTCATACTTGCAGAGGGACCGATCGACCAGTATGTACGTACACGTTCATGACCAGACAGACAACGCTACGTACGCTTTGACCGGGTGGGTCCCAGCGGTCAGGGAGAATAAGAACGCACTTCCTTGCGTGCGAAGATATAGCTGGTCGGTCCGAGCTGTCAGGGGGAGGAATCATTTTTATTTTGCTAGTAATAAGGAGGCACTTCCTTGTGTTCGAAGATTTAGCTGGTGGGTCCAACTGTCAGCCTCACCGACTAAAGTCCTCTTCCGATGGCTATCCTTCGTTGACCACGTTGACCACGCCGCGCCGAGAGCACCAAGCGGTGGACGAAGGCGAGGCCTAGGAAGGGAACGACGCGGAGCCGGGGAAGACGCGGCAGTGGATGCCCACGCGGAGGGGAGTATGTGGGTTGACTGCTTCGGCTGCGGTGTGAGGCTGCTGTCACCGGAGAATAACAGGAGGTGTGGGTGAGTATAGAGGGATGGCATAGCCAGCAGTGGCAGCACAGCCGAACACGGGAGGTAGGAGCAGGCGGCATGACCGGCGCTGGTTTGGGCAGCTGGAGCAAGAAGACCAGAGGTTGAAGAAGCACTATGGCCGTTGGATGGACATCGTACGGTCAGTGCAGCTAGAATCGTTTATATTGACTAAGTTGACAAAGCCCTTGGTACGCGTCAACTTAGTAGGCCCACAGGTCAGCCTCCGAAACGGTGCGCCTCAGATGTCAGGGGAGGAATCATTTTTGGGGCGGCTGAAGCAAGAATATCCGAGATTCAAGAAGAAGCACGCATCCGTTGGATGGACATCCAATGGCCACTACTGCTAGAACCGTGTGTTGACTATAAGTTGACAAAGCCTTGCATACGCATCAACTTAGTTTTTTTGGGGACGCGTCAACTAGTAGGCCCACAAGTGTGGCAGAGAACATATAGCCCATTTGCGATTTGTAAGAATGTACAACCCATTTTTGAATTCTAATGGAATTTACTACAGCCCATTTACAGTTTGTTAAAAGTACAACCCATTTTCTAGCTAGGACAACGATTAATAATTTGAACCAACCGCTCAAAACAGAATTCAATAAAATTTCCCACATTTTGATGGGATCCGAAATATTTTTATCCCGAAATTTCTAGTCACATTAAATATAATTTCAAAATAAATTTGTATTACGTAAAAATTCAACGAAATATTGCGCGCTCAACAATTAATGAAATTAAAATTTTCAAAATCCAATAATAATATTTTTTAAACTAATTACGTGTTTGGTGCATTTTTTTATAGTTACTGCCTAGTTTTTATAATTACATCCCATTTATTATTTCTTAAAGCCCATTTTCTTGTTAAGCCTAATGCATCCCTCCTAGGAAAGATTTGCAGCCCAGCAGGGCGGAGAATGACAAGTTGACCTTGCCTGGCTATTCCTCAAAAAGAAGTATAGCTGGACTAGCCATTTTTAGCTAGAAAAAAATTAATATCTTGTGTCGGAGTTATTGGCCATGGGTAGCCTCATCTGCCCCCCATGGCATTTCAAGACATCGGGGCCGACTGCGCCCCTCGAGCATCAAAGATTGATCGCCACCTTCTTGTGGCCGGCTGGTCCAAGCGGCCGGCTGCCAGAAGGCGGTGGACCCCAGAAGACGACCACGAAGTGGGCTGCCTCCTAGCAGGCGGCCTCGAGAGAGGCCGGCTCCTAGCAGGCGGCCCCAGGCGCCCTCAATGTCTGCGCCCTCATAAACACGACGGGACGGGGTGTGGCTACGGCGAAGCCTGCCACCCTTGAATCCAGGGCAAGTCGTGGCCACAATGCGCCGTACCAGCAGGAGATCTCCTGCACGACGCGACACTGTTGCCACTCCGCGCGTGACCTCACCCGAGTCAGAGGGGACCATGCTCCCACGACGGGCTGTCGGTACGGCCTGCAGGTGGCGGGCCCTACCTGCCCGTGAGAAACCAGAAGGCGGCAAGCCCCGGCCAGTCAGCCTAGGGGGAGGTCGGCACCCAGAAGGCGGCCCTCCCCCTTCCTAGGAGTTTGTGCACCATTAACCAGAAGAGATGGGGAATGGCTACAGTGAACGCCCGCCAGGCGGCGGAACTGTAGCCATGACTTCCCCGACAAAGCAAGCGTCATTAGAAGCACGACTACAGTGCTTAGCAGCCAGCAAGACCCGCAAGCGGCGGGCACGGCCTGTCGGCCAAGTACAAGATAGCCGGCGGGGCCCACCAGTTGGCGGGCCCCAGCAGCCAGCAGAGAAGCCGGCCACAAGAGACACTGACGGCCGGGGCCTACACCCGGCCAATTTACCATTGTACCCCTGGGGTTAGGCCTATATAAACCCCCCAGGGCACCCATGCAAAGGGCTCAGATCTTTAGCCAAACACACACACACACATAGAGAGAGGAGAGAGCTAGCCTTGCCCTTCTTCCTCCTCTAGCAAACAGCTCAAGGAGCAACTTGTAGCTACCTGTTGAGATAGTGATCATGCGGAGACCCCGCAGAGCAGGACTAGGGGTGTTATCTCCTAGGAGAGCCCCGAACCTTGGTAAAGTTTGCCGGCGTACGTGTCTACGCCTTATCCCGCTTCCTGGCACCGGCGACGTCTTACTATCCCCCACCATGATAAGCCACCCGTTGGCATATGTCGCACCAAAACCCCGACATTTGGCGCCCACCATGGGGCTAGGTGCACCGTCGTCCGGAGATCTGTTCTGGACGGGAACCCTCTTCCTTCCTGGCGAGCGCAGCCAGCCCGGCACGCCAGACGGCGTTTGCGCCGACGCGCTACATGGCGTGGAGGTCGCCTGCGCGGCGAGCTGCCTCGCTGACCTTGTTGGCGAGATCCGCCTCTCCGACGAGCCTGCATCCAACGCAGGTACAGATGGCCCCGAGAGCCGCCTTGTCAGCCTCCTCGACCAGCTCCACATCGCCAACGAGCCGGCCTACGACTTGGAGTCGATCGGCTCCACCGACCCGATGCTCGTCGACTCCGACACGGCATCGCTCGACGCGTTCCCCACCAATGTGGTGGTCATCGACGATCCGCTTCCTCGCGCGGACAGTGGCGGCAGCACCGTCACGGAGGTGCTTGTCATTGGCCATGGCGAGCACTCTGGTGAGGACGGCTAGGATCCGTTGTAGGCAGCATTGCAGGACTTGGCCGCACCCATCCCCGAAGACGCTGATGGCGAGACGCTGGAGGCACATCACAAAGCGCTCTTCGATAGCTCTAAGAAGTTGGCCACCATGAGACGCCTCTCTGAGTCCTACCAGTGTGAAGTCGGCCGCGCCATCGGTGGCATGCCGG
This sequence comes from Triticum aestivum, assembly GCF_018294505.1. Lineage (NCBI taxonomy): Eukaryota > Viridiplantae > Streptophyta > Magnoliopsida > Poales > Poaceae > Triticum > Triticum aestivum. The sequence continues at coordinate 219,864,547 of NC_057808.1, forward strand.
CTGCTGGCGAGCCCAGCCGCGTGGGCGCCATCCGGCAATGCGGAGCCGCCATTGCCAGCATGCCGGGGGCTGACCGCCCGACTTACGCCACGCCCCAGGAGAACATTCGAGCTGCCCAGGCGGCAACAGAAGAGCTGGAGCACTTGGAGGGCGACGAGCGTCGCTGCATGATGGAGCGCGTGTAGCAGCTCCTTGATGCGGCTGCTGCGCAACAGGAGGCCGGCCACCGGGTGGTGGAGCCCGGCCTGCAAACTGAGAACCAGCCCCCTCGCCGAGAGCACGGCACGACATCCCGGACGTCGACTGGCGGCACCCACGGACGAATAGACCGAGATCCGGCTGCAAGCCGCAGCCGGACGCATATCTCCATTGAGCGTGACCAAGACGGCCGCCCACGAGCAGTGGAACGACCAGGCGACTATCAGCCTCCTCAGCGCAGAGAAAGGCACGTCTCCCCGCCGCCTGTTGATCATCCGAGTCTCGGCAGCCGGCTTGGCCCCCGAGAAGGAATCGGAGAAAACGATGCCCGCCACCGGATCGACCGTCTCAATCGATCCCTGGCGCTAGAAGAAGAAGACGCGTTGGGCCCGCCTTGCTTCAGCCCCCGTATCCACGATGAACCCTTCCCCAAAGGGTTCACGCTCCCAAGAGACACTCCCAAGTACAACGGGTCAGTGAAGCCGGAAGACTGGCTGGTCGACTACTCCACGGCCGTCAACATAGCAAACGACAACAAGCGCGTTGCCGTGAAATATGTTCCTCTCATGCTCTAGGGCACCGCCCAGACATGGCTGAACAGCCTGAAACCCCGCAGCATCAACAACTGGGTAGATTTCACTGAAGCCTTCATCCGCAACTTCACCAGCACGTACAAGCGGCCGCCCAAGCCCCGCCAGCTCTCCTTGTGCGTCCAAGGCCCCAACGAATCGACTCGCGACTATCTCACGCGTTGGGTCGAGCTACGCAACTCTTGCGAAGGCGTGCATGAGGTACAGGCTATCGAGTACTTCACCACAGGGTGCAGAGAAGGCACCCTGCTCAAGCACCGACTCCTCTGCAACGAGCCGGCAACCCTCGATGAGCTGCTAATCATAGCCGACAAGTATGCCACGGCCGACTCCTTCATGAAGGCGGAGATTCAAGTTGATGCTTCCGGCAAAGTGGCTCCTCAGGCCCCTCGGACTCTGGCTGGTGACACCAGTCGGCGGCAGCAGCAGAACGACAACAAGCGCAAGGCGCCACAGCCGGCTTCCAGCAACCGGCAGGTGGCGACAGTCGAAGACCAGCAGCCGGATGGGCAGCCTGCTCCCAAGCGTCAGAAGGGCGGCAAGTCAAATTGGTTGCCCGCCTTCTCCTATGAGCAAACCCTTGATGCGCCCTGCCGTCCAACCACACTCGGAAGTGTCACTGGCTCACCCGAATCTCCAAGGGCGAAGGATTGCTGCCGCCGCCGCCTCCTCCTCCGTAGCAGGTGGCCCGGCCAGTTGCTGCCATTCAAGATGAGTACCCAGAAGAACAAGGAGCCTACATCGTCTTCACCAGTGTGGCTGACGACAAGCACAGCCGACGCCAGCAGTCTCAAGAGGTGAATGATGTAGCTTTTGAAGCCCCAGAGTTCATGCACTGGTCCGAGAGGCCGATCAGTTGGAACCGAGCTGACCACCCGGAAGTGATGTCTTCCCCGGGTTCCTACGCTCTAGTGTTGGATGCCACCTTTGCTACAGAAAGACGAGCAGCTCATTTCTCCCGAGTTCTGATAGATGGCGGTAGCAGCATCAACATCTTGTACCGCGATACCATGGAGAAGTTGGGCATCAAACAGAAGCAGCTCCAGCCCAGTCGGTCTGTCTTCCATGGCATAGTACCCGGCCTTTCGCACTCACCAATCGGCAAGATCAAGATAGATGTCCTCTTTGGAGACAAAGATCATTTCCACTGAGAGCCCGTCTGGTCTGAGGTAGTTGACCTCGAGAGCCCTTACCATGCACTGCTTGGCCGACCTGCCTTGGCCAAATTCATGGCGATACCGCGCTATGCCTACCTTAAGATGAAGATGCCGAGCACCAAAGGGATCATCACCATCTTCGGAGATTACAAGAAGTCATCCGCCTGTGCAGCTGCCAGCAGTCGGCTGGCTGAGTCCCTTGTGATTGCCGCCAAGAAGCGACTCCTTGACCGGGTTGTGGCCATGGCCGGCAAGCAGCTGGACATGTCCCCTGATCCCAAGGAGTCGGAAGCTGAAGGCTCCTTCAAGCTGGCCATGGAGACAAAGAAGATACCATTGGACCCGGAGCACCCGGAAAGGTACGCTGTCGTAGGTACAAACCTCGACAGCAAATAGGAAAGCGAGCTCATCGATTTCCTCCGTGAGAATCGGGACATCTTTGCGTGGTCTCCTAAGGACATGTCGGGTGTTCCGACTGATCTCGCCGAGCACAAGCTACACGTCCGACCTGACGCCAAGCCGGTCAAGCAACCCCTCCGCCGCCTGTCGGAGGAGAAGAGAAGAATTGTCGATGAAGAGATAGCCCGGCTCCTAGCAGTCGGCTTTATTATGGAAGTATTCTATCCGGATTGGCTGGCCAACCCAGTCCTTGTACTGAAGAAGAACAACAAGTGGCGCATGTGTATTGATTATACCAGCCTCAACAAAGCTTGCCCCAAAGATCCATTTGCCTTGCCACAGATCGATCAAGTGATAGAATCCACAGCCGGATGCGATCTGTTGAGTTTTTTGGATGCATATTCAGGATACCACCAGATCAAGTTGAACCCGGCTGATAGGCTGAAGACCTCTTTCATCACGCCATTCAGAGCCTTCTGCTACCTGACGATGACGTTCGGCTTGAGGAATGACGGCGCCACGTTTCAGCGTTGCATGCAGAAGTGCCTCCTCAAGAAGCTGGGCCGAAACGCCCACGTCTATGTGGACGATGTTGTGGTGAAGGCGGAGAAGTGTGGGACCCTCCTAGAAGATCTCAAGGATACTTTTGAAAATATGCGCCGGTTTCAGATCAAGCTCAACCCAGAGAAGTGCGTGTTCGGAGTACCAGCCGGCCAGCTCCTTGGCTTCCTGGTCTCAGAGCGCGGCATTGAGTGCAACCCTGTGAAGACCAAGGCCATCAAGAGGATGGAGAAGCCTACCCGACTGAGAGACATCCAGAAGTTCACCGGCTGCTTGGCATCCATCAGCCGCTTCATCAGCCGGCTAGGCGAGAAGGCCCTTCCCCTGTACCAACTCTTGAAGAAAACCACTCACTTCGAGTGGAATTACAAGGCGGATGAGGCTTTTCTCCAGCTCAATAAGATGTTGACCACGCCGCCTGTCCTGGCCGCGCCGGCTGCTAAGGAACCCATGCTAGTCTACATTGCCACCACCAGCCGGGTGGTCAGCACAGTCATAGTAGTTGAGTGCAAGGAAGAAGGCAAGGTTCAGCCGGTCCAGAGACTGGTGTATTACTTGAGTGAAGTGCTGTCGGCTTCCAAGCAGAACTACCCCCACTACCATAAGATGTGCTACGGCGTGCACTTTACCGCCAAGAAGTTAAAGCCCTATTTTCAAGAGCACCCCATCACAGTTGTTTGCACTGCTCCGCTTGCTGAGATCATAGGCAACCGAGATGCTTCAGGCCAAGTGGCCAAATGGGCCATCAAGTTGGCCCCCTACACCATCTTCTACCAGCCTCACACCATCATCAAGTCTCAAGCGCTGGCCGACTTCCTCGTTGACTGGGCCAAGACCCAGTACCTGCCGCCAACACCGGACTCCACCCATTGGCGGATGCACTTTGATGGTTTGAAGATGCGCACCGGTTTGGGAGCCGGCATCATCCTTACCTCTCCCAAAGGCGACAAGCTCAGATACACATTGCAAAATCCATTTTGCTGCCTCCAACAATGTGGCCGAGTATGAGGCACTAGTACACGGACTCCGGTTTGCCAAAGAGCTCAGCATTCGCCGGATTCTGTGCTACAGTGACTCCGACTTGGTGGTCCAACAGTCGCCTGGTGACTGGGACGCCAAGGATGCAAACATGGCAAGCTACCGCTTCCTCGTCCAGCAACTCCGCGGATATTTTGAAGGGTGCGAGTTCCTTCACGTGCCACGAAACGACAACGAACAAGCAGATGCCGGCACGGATTGGCTCCACCTGGCAAGCCATACCAGTCGGCGTGTCCCTCCAGCACCTCCTCAAGCCGTCCATCAAGCTTTCGCCAGAATCAGATTCTATCTTCGTGCCGGCTGCTCCTGAAACAGTCGGGTCCGACTCAAAGGCCGCAGCAGTCGGCTCGGGGACTTCAGCAGGCGGCTCGGGGACTGCAGCAGTCGCACCCGGCCCGGGGACTTCAGATCCTGGCCCGGGGACTACAGCAGTCGCACCCGTTCCGGGGACTTCAGATCCCGGCCCGGGGACTACAACAGTCGGCTCGGGGACTTCAACGACACAGCAAGCGGCGGCCGACTCCAACCCGCCACCTCCCAACCCAACCACCCCAATACAAGTGGCAGTACTAACGGTGGAGGAAATCACAGCACCATCATGGGCTCATCCCATCCTCAACTTTTTGGTGAACAAAGAGCTGCCAACCGATGAGATCTCGGCCTGATAGGTGCAATGTCGGGCAGCAGCATACACCATCGTCAACAGGGAACTCGTGAGGTGCAGTGTCACTGGTGTATACCAGCGCTGCGGAGAGCCAGAGAAGGGCCAAGCAATCCTCAAAGATATCCATCAAGGCGAGTGTGGCCACCACGCGGCCTCAAGATCACTTGTTGCCAAAGCTTTCCGCCATGGTTTATTCTGGACGACTGCTCTGGAAGACGCCAAAGACTTGGTCAAGAAATGTAAGGGATGCCAGAAGTTCAGTTCCAAGCAACATTTGCCGGCTTCTGCACTCAAGACCATTCCCCTTGCCTAGCCTTTTGCCGTTTGGGGACTGGACATGGTGGGACCGTTCAAGACAGCACGCGGCGGCATGACTCATCTGCTTATCGCCGTGGACAAATTCACCAAGTGGATTGAAGCGAAGCCAATCAAGAAGTTGAACGGTCCGACTGCTGTGACTTTCATCGCAGACATCACCACTCGGTACGGCATACCTCACAGCATCATCACCGACAATGGCACAAATTTTGCCAAAGGCGCCTTGGCCCGTTTCTGTGCGACGCAGGGCATCCGACTGGACTTAGCGTCCGTTGCCCACCCACAGTCAAACGGCCAGGTTGAGCGAGCAAACAGCCTCATTTTGTCCGGAATCAAGCCCCGACTGGTCGAGCCTCTGGAACGTTCGGCCGGCTGCTGGCTCAATGAGCTGCCGGCCGTCCTCTGGAGTCTGCGCACCACTCCGAACAAGTCAACCGGCTTCACACCCTTCTTCCTCGTGTATGGTGCCAAGGCCGTCATCCCAACTGACATCGAGTTCGACTCACCTCACGTCACCATGTACACTGAGGCGGAGGCAAAGGAAGCACGAGAAGACGGTGTTGATCTACTGGAAGAGGGCCGGCTGTTGGCACTCAGCCGGTCTGCCATCTACCAGCAGAGTCTATGCCGCTACCACAGTCGGAAGGTCAAGCCAAGATCCTTCCAAGAGGGAGACCTTGTGCTCGGGCTGATCCAGCGAACAGCCGGCCAGCACCAGCTCTCGGCCCCTTGGGAAGGCCCTTTCATCATCAGCAAAGCCTTGGGCAACGACTCCTACTACCTAATCGATGCCCAGAAGCCCAGGGTGCGCAAGAGGGATGACTCCGGCAAGGAAACAGAGCGCCCATGGAATGCAAATCTCCTTCGAGGATTTTATAGTTGATGCAGTATGTACCACGCTACCTTTTGTATTAAGTACGAGAAACTTTGGGTCCCTCGAGGAGCACTCGGGGGCCACCCCTTTTTATCTATATGATAAGTATTATGCCTATGAATGTGTTATTTCATTCCTCTGCCTAAAACCGGGTTCGACGAGTCGGCCCGGGGGCTTGCCGCCTTGTACTATGTCAGTGTTTCCTGCAGTCGGACAAGTAATGTGCCAGCACCTAAGCCCTCTCTTGCCACAAGCCGCAGCTCGCAAAGCGACTATTCGATTGGCAAGAGTTAAAGGCAAGAAACAAGTGCTCACATGAAAAATTGCTAAGGACCAAAACATTGACATAGGACAAGCCGGGCCCTCGCCTCACCGACTGGCTGCTGGCAGCCGGCCAAAGTACTTGTCCTCCCAAAATGGTGAAGTCCTTGACCAGGCCGTAGTCCGCAGAGCGGCTGTCTGGCTGGCAAGTGGAGAACCAAGGGAGGGCGGCAAAGGAAAAGGCCAAGGAACAAAAAGCAAGAAAAGTCGGAACTCGGCAAAAACACAGCTTGTGAGGGAAGTAATTTACATACCAAAAGGCCCTTGGCCAACATTCAACATAGTTTGAATACACCCTGCGGGTGGAATTGTGCAAATTTAACAAAAGTTTGTTGAGAAGACTACTAAGCAGGAAAAGCTACGATAAGTTGGCGGCCTAGACCAAAGGAGCAGTAGGCGAGTCCGGCAGGTTGGTCGAGTCGGGGGTGCCGACTGGTGGGGTGGCCGGCTGACGAGTCTCGGCTTGGTCGCCTTCAGCAACAGTAGGCGTGCTTGCACGCGGCTCGGTGCTAGAGGCGCGGCCGAGTTGAGGCTGGCCGCCCACTCCGACCTCCGGCGCACCATCTTCATCAGCCTCGTCTTCCTCGTCTTCACCTTCGTCGCTCGAGGCGATTTCCTCTGCCGAGTCTTCACCATCATCTGGGTTCAGTCTGGACCATTCTGGCAGCGCCTCGGCGCCGTTCTCGTTCAGCTCAGGGACGAAGACACCGGTGTTGGTGTACTCACCGATCACCGATGCGCGGATACCGAGGGCACGCTCCACCGCCACCAACTCGGCGCTGGCCTCCTGCCGAAACATGGCCAGCTGGGCTAGATCTAGCCCAGGATACCATGCCTTGGCGAACTCCAAGGCCCGCCGCGTTCCTGCCCGGGCTGTGGAGCCCTTCCACGCCTCAAGACGGTCGGCGATCACTTCCAACCAGTCGGCGGTCCGACCGGGGGTGCGCAGGGCTTTCCTGTCTGGCCAGAGGGCGGAGATCGCCTGAGCCCCAGCACGCTGTAGCCGGCGGAGCATCCGGTGGGCCGGCTGGAGACGAGCTTGAATAATAAGGAGCTGCTCGCCAAGGGTCCGAGGGGCGTTGGTAGCAATCTCCGCGCCTTCCGGCCTTCACTCCTCGCGGCGAGCCTCAATGGCCTGGTTGGCGGTGATAGAATGGCCGGGGAAGAAGTCTGCGCAAGCAAAGCAATAAGTCAGAAATCAGAAGCTAGAGGCCGGCTCACTTAACAGCCGACAGCTGAGAGAAAGAGAAGAAAGCTCACCATCGACTATGTCTTCGATCTTGCCATAGCCGGCAGTCAGCGCCGCCTCCGTCTCAGCCCAACCTGAGCGCTCGGTCTCAAACTCAGCCAGGATCCTGGCTTCGTTGCCTTCCGCCTTCTTCAGGCCGCCTTGTGAAGTTCCGCCTGGTCTTTCAGTTCCTTGGCCAGGCGGTCGTGCTCCTGGGCCGCCCTGTTGCGCTCGTCCTCCTTGGCACGCAACGCGGTGTTGGCTTCGCCCAGTTGCTGCTGCAAGGCGGCGTTAGCTTTTGTAGGGACAAGAAAGAAAAGATATCAACAATCAAGAAGGAAGAAAAACAATTGCCGGAAGATCCGACCCGACTACTCAGCAGTCGGCCCGCATCTCGGGGACTACAGCCCGCGGGTGCGCTGACACGCCCCTGCAGAGAGAGAAGATGGAGTGCTTACTCCGGCTTTCCGTCAAGTCAGCGGTCCGTCGGTCCAGCTCCCGGACATTGGCATTGAAGGTGGCCGCGCGAACGTTGTGGTAATCCTGCAACAAAGCAACAGAAAGAGAAGTGAGTCAGAAGCCCAGAACCCACTATGAAGTTCCAGGCCGCCTGCTCAGCAACCGGTCCAGAACTCGGGGACTACACCAAGTGGGTGCGCTGGCGCGCCCGCACCGAAGATTACAGGAATCAAAAGCAGGAAGCAAGTCACGTACCCGAACGGTGGCCCGCGTCTTCACAAACGCCTTCATGCATTGTGAAAGGGTGGAGGATTCGGCTCTGAAATCGTCCTGGACGTCCTGCGCCGCCTTGATCAAGGCGCTCGTCCCGCCCCCATGCACCCACTCTGTCGGCGCAGCGCTGGTGGCTTCGGCTTCAGGGGCCGACGAACTGGCGCTCCCGACCTCCATCAGCCTCGGCGCCAATGCCGCTTTCTCCACACGACGGCGCACTAGAGTGCGGGCCGTGGGAGCCGACCCCACAACCAGCTCGCCTCCAACTGGCGGCACCAATGGGACAGCCGGCTGGCTGCCCTGCGCATCTGCAGTCGGCGGTTGCGGAGGCGCCATCGTCTCTGGCAAGACGGCTTCGCAGCCTTCCCTCTCCGTGACCGGCTGCTCGTCGCCGGCTCCTCCAGCTAGCACTGAGATCTCTGGCGCTGGTGGCGTAGAGCACAGGGGGTGATGAGCTGCGGGATCTGCTGGCGCGCGGCATCCTCTGCCCGCTTCTTCGCCACGGCGTTGGCTTGGGCCTTGGCCACGGGGTCTGCGTCCGCTTGCACCGCCTTGGCTGTGATGTCTACTACGCAACCTTCTTCTTGTAGACATTGTTGGGCCTCCAAGTGCAGAGGTTTGTAGGACAGTAGCAAATTTCCCTCAAGTGGATGACCTAAGGTTTATCAATCCGTGGGAGGTGTAGGATGAAGATGGTCTCTCTCAAGCAACCCTGCAACCAAATAAAAAATAGTCTCTTGTGTCCCCAACACACCCAATACAATGGTAAATTGTATAGGTGCACTAGTTCGGCGAAGAGATGGTGATACAAGTGCAATATGGATGGTAGATATAGGTTTTTGTAATCTGAAAATATAAAAACAGCAAGGTAACTAACGATAAAAGTGAGCACAAACGGTATTGCAATGCGTTGAAACAAGGCCTAGGGTTCATACTTTCACTAGTGCAAGTTCTCCCAACAATAATAACATAATTGGATCATATAACTATCCCTCAACATGCAACAAAGAGTCACTCCAAAGTCACTAATAGCGGAGAACAAACAAAGAGATTATTGTAGGATACGAAACCACCTCAAAGTTATCCTTTCTGATCGATCTATTCAAGAGTCCGTAGTAAAATAACATGAAGCTATTCTTTCCGTTCGATCTATCATAGAGTTCGTACTAGAATAACACCTTAAGGCACAAATCAACCAAAACCCTAATGTCACCTAGATACTCCAATGTCACCTCGAGTATCCGTGGGTATGATTATACGATATGCATCACACAATCTCAGATTCATCTATTCAACCAACACAAAGAACTTCAAAGAGTGCCCCAAAGTTTCTACCGGAGAGTCAAGACGAAAACGTGTGCCAACCCCTATGCATAAGTTCACAATGTTACGGAACCCGCAAGTTGATCACCAAAACATGCATCAAGTAGATCACGTGAATATCCCATTGTCACCACAGATAAGCACATGCAAGACATACATCAAGTGTTCTCAAATCCTTAAAGACTCAATCCGATAAGATAATTTCAAAGGGAAAACTCAATCCATTACAAGAGAGTAGAGGGGGAGAAACATCATAAGATCCAACTATAATAGCAAAGCTCGTGATACATCAAGATCGTGCCGAATCATGAACACGAGAGAGAGAGAGAGAGAGAGATCAAACACATAGCTACTGGTACATACCCTCAGCCCCGAGGGTGAACTACTCCCTCCTCGTCATGGAGAGCACCGGGATGATGAAGATGGCCACCGGTGAGGGATCCCCCCTCCGGCAGGGTGCCGGAACAGGGTCCCGATTGGTTTTTGGTGGCTACAGAGGCTTGCGGCGGCGGAACTCCCGGTCTAGGTTATTTTCTGGAGGTTTCAATATTTATAGGAATTTTTGGCATAGGTCTCAATCAAGGAGGTGCCCGAGTCGTCCACGAGGTAGGCCCACGCACCTGGGGGGGGGGGCGCCCCCACCCTCTTGGACGGCCCGGGACTCTTTTGCCCCAACTCTTCTACTCCGGGGTCTTCTTTTGGCCCATAAAAAATCGTCAAAAATTGGCACGTCAATTGGACTCCATTTGGTATTCCTTTTCTGTAAAACTCAAAAACAAGGAAAAAACAGAAACTGGCACTGGCCTCTAGGTTAATAGGTTAGTCCCAAAAATCACATAAAATAGCATATAAATGCATATAAAACATCCTAGATGGATAATATAATAGCATGGAACAATCAAAATTATAGATACGTTGGAGACGTATCAGGCTGCGGCCGCCTTATCGGCCTCCGCCTTCTTGGCGGCGGCTTCTTTCTCCTCCCGCACCTCCCGTGCGTTCCTTTCCTGCGCCTCCCGGGGATCGGCGGCCGGATCTATACGGCGGTTGTTGGTGGAGCCCTCCGCCGCCCCGATGACGGAGGCTGAGGGTGACCGCTCAAGAGAGAGCGGGGCTCTGCTAAAAAGAAAAGGTAAAAAGGAGATTCAGAAAGAGTCGACAAGATAAAAGAATAAGAGAAGACACAATAGAAGTTGGAAACTTACGCCGACACCATCGGAGGCCGCTTGGGGGCCTTCTGGAACTTGGCCGCCTCCGTGGCGGCCTCACACCGCTTGGTCGTGGCGGCCGTGTCCTTGGCTGTGGCGGCCGAGTGCTTGGGGTTCTTGGGGTGGCTGCCGAACAGCAGCGCACCTCGGCGTTTCGGCCCACCGCCTGGTGCGGTCGGCACGGCTGAGGAGCTCGGTCCCGCCCTGTCGGCAGGCGGAGGGCGGCGTGGCACCTCCTCTTCATCCTCATAATTGTCCGGCCAGTCCTCTATGCCGCCTCCTCCTCCTTCGGAGCCGCCTGCCCCGCCACCTCTGCCTGTGGCGTCGTCCTCCAGGGCGGCCGCCCCCAAGTCGGGGTCCGCCACGTCGCTCACCTCCCGGTCTGGCATGTAGTCGACATTGGCCTCCGGCTGGGAGGGGAGGATCTGCATCATGGTCGAGCTAGTCAGTCGGAGAGAGAGTCCTGCAAGAAAGAACTCGACAAGACAGAACCCGACAAGAGGGAAAGAAAAGAATCAAGAGCTTACCATAGGCGGCGGATCTACGCGGGAGTACGGCCGCTTGCCGAACCGCCACTCCTCCTCCTCGAGCTTGAGGTCGGCGATCTCGTTCACCGGGTGGTCCACCTCTGCAGTCGGCATCTCCTTTGTGCACATCCGGCACGGGTCGTGATGCCTGCTCATTTGGCTCATCATATGAGGCCGGCCCTGAAGCGGGAGGATCCTGCGCACCACGAAGGCGATTAGCAATTCGGACGCCTTGAGGCCCTTCGACTCCGTCATCACCTTGAGGCGGGTGATAGCGGCGGATGCGTCGGCCGACAACGGCTTCGGCTTGAAGCCCCAAATTGTGCGGGGCTCGGCAGGCGGACTAGCCACATAAGGCGGCAGGTTGACGAAGTCAATCGCCGGGTTGACGTTCTTCACATAGAAGTACGACTTCTGCCATAGCTTGACCGACTGTATCAACTTGATGGCTGGAAAGGCGTTTCTAGCACCCGGACGCCACACCGCAATGAAGGCTCCACACTGGCCCGCCTCATCCTTGACGGCGGTGCCAAGCTTGGTGTAGAAAAAGGCCCCCCAGAGCTCGAGGGTGGGGAGGATGCCAAGATAACCCTCGCATAGGGTGACGAAAGCCGACAGCAGCACCACCGTGTTCGGTGTGAGGTGGTGCGGCTGGAGTCGGTACAAGGTCAAGAAAGAGCGGAGGAAGCCGCTCGCCGGCAGGCCGAAGCCACGGAGGAAGTGCGAGCGGAATATGACGCGCTCGCCTTCCTCCGACGCCGGCGAGATCTCATCGGCGGGCGGCACGCGTACCTTGACGTAGCCCGCGCCGGGCAGCCACCGCATGTCGCGGAGGAATGTGAGGTGGTCTTCATGGACGTTGGAGCCATCCCAGTCGCCGGAGTGCTCCATGTCGGCTCGAGCTCGACGAAGACGAAGGGCGGTGACGAGCGCGCGGGCCCACGGCGGAGCGAAGAAAGGTCTCAGGAAGAAGAAGCTCGACGACGACAGCGAGCGGCGGCAGCACTTCGGCGGAGCGCGGAGTGCGGCGGCGGCAAAGAAGAAGAAAGGGCAAGAAGAGGCAGGGGAGAGGAGGGCACGCGTGCTTCTGCCACTCTCCTCCTCCCCCTACTTAGGTTGCGAAGCCGAGGGGGCGGGGCGTGGGATCGTGGGATTAACTGCGCCCACGACCCCGCACTTACCGCGTAGTAATGGCGCATGGTAAAAGCGCACGGGATCCCAACCGCCCGCCTCGGCCGCAGCGGATCCACGCGCGTGCCGAGGCCTGGTAGTGGCGGGCCCGGCCTACAGCGACGTCCCGTCGCGCGTGGCGCGCGTGCAGCGGGCGGCAAGCCTAGATGCTTAGCTAGCGCGCCACATGGCTCCCGCCGCAACGGTTCAAAATTCACTAGTTAGCTTGCCTAGCCATGGCCGACTCCTGGCAGTCGGCGTTCCATAGGACGGACAAGACAGGCAACCGGGACCACATGGAGTAGGAAGCTGCCGGGCCACCCCGCCTTGTCAGCCGCGGTGACTCACCAGCTTCGGGGACTACTGTCAGAGTTATCGGCCATGGGTAGCCTCATCTGCCCCCATGGCATTTCAAGACATCGGGGCCGACTGCGTCCCTCGAGCATCAAAGATTGATCGCCGCCTTCTTGTGGCCGGCTGGTCCAAGCGGCCGGCTGCCAGAAGGCGGCGGACCCCAGAAGACGACCACGAAGCGGGCCGCCTCCTGGCAGGCGGCCTCCTGAGAGGCCGGCTCCTAGCAGGCGGCGCCAGGCGCCCTCAAAGTCTGCGCCCTCATAAACACGACGGGACGGGGTGTGGCTACGGCGAAGCCTGCCACCCTCGAATCCAGGGCAGGTCGTGGCCACAATGCACCGTACCAGCAGGAGATCTCCTGCACGGCGTGACACTGTTGCCACTCCGCCCGTGACCTCACCCGAGTCAGAGGGGACCATGCTCCCACAACGGGCTATCGGTACGGCCTGCAGGCGGCGGGCCCTACCTGCCCATGAGAAGCCAGAAGGCGGCAAGCCCCAGCCAGTCGGCCTAGGGGGAGGTCGGCACCCAGAAGGCGGCCCTCCCCCTTCCTAGGAGTTTGTGTGCCATTAACCAGAAGAGATGGGGAATGGCTATAGTGAACGCCTGCCAGGCGGCGGAACTGTAGCCATGACTTCCCCAACTGCATCTTTCAACCCTTTGACAGCTTGGATCTGGAAGTCCTCTTGTACAATGAAAATCAAAGTTTTTGCTTGGATGCTTATTATGCAGGTTGAACACCAAGGACATGGTGGATAGGAGGCATTGGCATTTGGAGGATGGAGTGAGCTGTGTCCTTTGCCCTTTGCAGACTAGGGAAACAAGAGATCATTTGTTCTTCAATTGCAACTTTAGTGTCAGAATTTGGAACTATCTGCAAATTGATTGGTCTTCTGGTGACTCCATGGCTCATTTGGTCCTTAATGCTAGCAGGAGTTTTAGGAAGCCCTTCTTCACTGAAGTGGTGTTCATTGCTTGCTGGAATATCTGGATCATCAGGAATGCTAAGGTCTTCAGGCATGAGAGGGCTAGATTTAATAAATGGAGATCTGCTTTTATACATGACATCAGCTTAATGCAATATAGAGTGAAAGCTGCCTACAAAGATGATCTTCTACGCTGGATTTCATTCCTGCCACCTTGAGGCCTTTAATATGTATCCTCTACCTTGTTTTTCTACTTCTTCCCCTAGATTCTTTGATTACCTCTTGTAATCCCCCCTTTTTCTGTACCTGTACTGTATATATTTTCTTAATAAAGTTTTGATATGCTGTGGGGGTTTCCCCTACAGTTCCCAGTCAAAAAAACAAAGCAAGCGTCATTAGAAGCACGACTACAGTGCTTAGCAGCCAGCAAGACCCGCAAGCGGCGGACACGGCCTGTCGGCTAAGTACAAGACAGCCGGCAGGGCCCACCAGTCGGTGGGCCCCAACAGCCAGCAGAGAAGCCGGCCACAAGAGACACTGACGGCCGGGGCCTACACCTGGCCAGTTTACCATTGTACCCCTGGGGGGTAGGCCTATATAAACCCCCCAGGGCACACATGCAAAGGGTTCAGATCTTTAGCCAAACACACACACACATAGAGAGATAGGAGAGAGCTAGCCTTGCCCTTCTTCCTCCTCTAGCAAACATCTCAAGGAGCAACTTGTAGCTACCTGTTGAGATAGTGATCATGCGAAGACCCCGCAGAGCAGGACTAGGGGTGTTATCTCCTAGGAGAGCCCCGAAACTGGGTAAAGTTCGCCGGCGTACATGTCTACGCCTTATCCCGCTTCCTGGCACCGGCGACGTCTTACTATCCCCCACCATGATAAGCCACCCTTTGGCATATGTCGCACCAAAACCCAGACATCTGGGCTGGATATCTGGCCTGGGCTAGAGGGGCCACAACCCGCCCAGTTAATACCCTGCTCTCCTCTGAACAACAACAAAAACATCGCTCGAAAAAAACTCTGAAGTGCTCACACCTCAAAAACAGAAATACTGCTCGAGCTGCTTGTCCCAGCTGTCGGCCGCTCCTTGTGCAATTCTTTCGTTTATTGACTACATAGGTCGACAATGGTGTGGGACCGTGATGTCAGGAAACCAGGAGGAAGCAAAAAAATATATATAATTGAGTATATAATAAGGATGCACTTGCGTACGTGCCGCTATGGCCCTGGTGGGTCCCCATTGTCATCCTCTCCAAGTAAAGTCATCTCCTCATTCCTCATGTCAATTGACCATGTTGACAACGCGAGACGGTGGCGCCACGACGAGCGCAAAAACTCGAAGGATGATGGAGAGGGCCTCGCGGGCCCTACGGATGGTCTGATACAGTGCCCACTGCTCATTCAGGAAGCCAGGATCATAGGGCCACATGTCCGCAACGACATTGTCATTCGCTTGTTCGCCGGTGCTCGTTGACGAGACGGAGGTTGCAGCACAGGTCCTCCTACGCTGGTAGCTCTTCCACCATTAGGGCGTCGAAGTGCAGCCGCACCTGCTCTATGGTGAACATGGCATGAACCGGCTTGGACAATGGCGCCGGCTCCTGGTCGGAAGCTACGTCCATCGTCTGATTGTCGTCGCTCAGCTCAACGAGCTCGCTGGCGAGCCAGCATGTCCGGCTGCTGGACCGACCCGCTGCCAAGCACGAGTCTGACCGCCCTGGCCCACCCAGACCGCCTCCCTCACCCGCGCGCGCTTTCCGCCCTAAACGGTCAGTGCCGCCCGCGCCACTTCCCGGTGCAGGCGATTGCTCCGCATTCAAATGACGCAAGTGTCGTCCGTCCATTCATCTGCTGCCCAAATTAATGATACGCGGTTGCCCAGGAGGCTACTCTGGTGCCACCCGTCCGTCCCTCCGCCACCCACCATTCCTATATAAACTGCTGCGCCGGCCATAGCCGCAGTCATCCGCCTCCATTCCCTTTCTCCTGTCCACACCACCACTGCCCACCATGGCTTCCTCGCGCTCTAGCGCTCTTCGGGGCGGGCGGACGACGGACCACAAGGAGATGGCAGCCATTGCTGCCGACTGGCTTGCCGGCAGGCGCCAACAACGAGGCAGAGTACACTGCCGGCTCCGCCGATGCCCCGCCCCGCCGGCACTGAGGCGGAGGATTTCGCCGGCTTCGGCGAGGCCCTACATCACCGAGGCCCCGCCCCACCAACAACAAGGCAGAGGACATCGCCGGCTCCACCAAGGCCCCACCCCGCCGGCACCGAGGCGGAGGACTTCACCAGCTTCGGCGAGGCCCTACTCCGCCGGCACCGAGGCGGAGGACTTCACCAGCTTCGGCGAGGCCCTACTCCGCCGAGGCCCCGCCCCGCCAACAACGAGGCAGAGGACATCGGCAGCTCAGCCGAGGCCCCGCCCTGCCGGCAACAAGAGGGAGGATTTCCCCGCTCCGCCGAGGTGCCGCCCCGCCGGCAACGAGACAGAGGACATCGCCAGCTCCGTCGAGGCTCCGCCTCGCTGCCAACGAGGCCGCGCCACACAGAAAACAAGGAAGAGTAGAACACGGTAGGTCGCCGCCGCTCGGGTCCAAGTAAGGCCACCGCTGCTACCCTCCGGTTGAAGCCAAGCTAGGCGGGTTGACCATTGACGGCCAATTAGCTTCTTGGCGGCGACGTGGAGTCAGAGAGCTGTGTTGGAGAAGGAAACTGCTTCAGTTACTTAATTGCAGGTGCAGTTGGGTCACTGACACATGGGCCCAATAGGCATCTGGGCCACATGTCAGTTACGCAACTGCACCTACAGTTAAGTCACTGAAGCTCAGTCCGCTGGAGATGAAGCTTCTGTTCGGCTCAGCCGGACACGGGTGGGTAGCTTCGGTTAATTAATTATACCTCCAGCGCTCCCCTTTTTAGCTGAAGAATGTATGAAATGTAATGAAATCCGGCATGTTTATATGAAATCCGACCATGTATGAATGAATTTAGTTTGATTAGTTCGAATTCTTGTATCACTTGCATTGGATGAACATGCAATACGTACTAGCATTATTCCCAGGGTGGTCACCTCATTTGCAGCAGTTTCACATGTACTCCCTCTGGTCCTTTTTAGTCTGCATATAATTTTTGTCTGAAGTCAAAGTATCTCTACTTTGACCAATCTTATAGAAAAAAGTATGAACATTCACAATGTAAAATCAACTGACTTGAAAGAAATCTAATATGCGAAGTAAAAAGGAACAGAGGGAGTACAAAGAGTTTGAGTAGCTTTTTAGCTTTCCTGTATATTGCAATCAAACACACGGGCCTGGCAATTCATAGAGAACATTCAAAACAATCGATGATTATGCATCTCGCGATTCACATGTCAGAGCCAATATTTACTTCACAACTAAAGAATAAAGAAAAATCGATTGATGCTGCTGACAGCAAAGGGTGTCCCATTCGAAAATATCAAACGCATGTCTTCTTGTGTCGGTGTGGAACGACACCTATGGGATCACAAGAATCCCTACTACGGTTGCCGGGGCGCGGGGTTGCGAGAAGAGCAGGGCTAGTAGACAGCACAAGGATCGTTTACCCAGGTTCGGGCCGCGAGGATGTGTAAAACCCTAGTCCTGCTTTGGTGGGTGTATTTCAGAGAGTTCTTGAGCTCTCGAACTAGTTGTGGTCAGTGCATGGTTCGAAAGAGCCGAATCCTTCTCCAGTATGCCATGGGCCTCCTTTTATAGTCGGAAGGGGCTGCCACAATGGCACACAGGAGGTGGAAAGGCGTACAGTGCCCTGAGGTTATCGCTCGTATTACAGGATAAGACACATTTAATGCGTAGCTTAGGTGTCCCCTTGTTTATTGGGGACGGGGGCGAGGCCCGTCCCGTCCGTCGCCGCTCCTCCTCGCTTTGACACGTGCCCTGGTCAGTGAGGCACGTGGTGCCATGTAGGCAGGCAGCCAGCTGAGGTGGTGCAGTGGCGGAGCCTTCACGAAGATCTGCATGCCGCCATGCAGGCGCTCGATGAGTTGGCCTGGGAGCTGCATGTTGCCACGCAGGTGCCCGCCCTGTTGGTTGCGCTGGCAGCTACATGTGAACGGCGGTGGAAGCTTGGTTGGCGTGGGCCTGGCGGTGACCCTGCTGGCGTCCTTGGTGAGGGCCTTGCCGGGTGGCCCGGCAAGGGTCTTGCCGTGTGGCCCGGCAAGGGTCTTCCGTGGCACGCTGTCGTCCCCGGCAAGGGCCTTGCCGGGGGTCTGGTGGCCTTCCTTGGCAAGGATCTTGCCGAGGATCGTCGTCTTCTAATCCTCATCTGATCTTGAATATGTCTTCACAAAGATCTGCATGCCACCACGGAGGTGCCTCCCGAGCCCTGGCCCAACGCGATGTTGGAGACCGTGGGCTCAAGGGTGGCCCGCTCTGTTGGTGCGGGGCAAGCTGTCTCGGCAAGGATCTTGCCGGGGCTGCTGAGGCTGCCCCGGCAAGGGTCTTGCCGGGGGAACCTGCTTCGTCCCTCTACTCTCTGTGGTCTTGGCCTTAGCGTTGCTCTTATTATCTTGGGCTTTGGTCTTACCTTGGCTCACCTCCCCTGTTCTGCTTGGCGTGACCATAGGCGCGGCTCCGACTGCCCGTGCACAGGTATAGGGGTACAAAAACGCACCCCTCTTTTTGTACACCGACAGGAGCCCCCGGGCCTGGGCCACACATAAGCGCGACACGTTGTTGGGCCAGGCCCAAAATGGTGCGCGGGCAGGCGGGGCAGTTTTTACCGCGGTAAAACTTTTCGCGCGTTGCGCTTCCCATGACCCGCGCGCGCGGCGCGGCATGGAGGGGTGTGCGTGACGTGGGCGGCATGCGTGGGGCGGTTTCCACACGCATGCGTCACATCGCAGTAAAGAGGCGGCTCGCGCCTTCCCCGTAAAAAGAGGGAGGCGTGGAGGCGCGGCTCATTTACTGAGCGGGGCCGGGGCGCGGTCTTCAAGGCGTCCACTCCCCACGATCACGGGGTGGGGAGAGGTCGCTTCGCCCGTCCCCTCGATTCTGCACGTCAGCCACGCGTCCCCCATGCACCTGGGGTGGCAAGCGGTGGAGGCGGGAAACCGGGCCGTCGCTGGTTGGGGCAGCGGGTCGGTCCTGATTCCCCGTGCCTTTGGTGGCTGGATTGGCCGAGCGGGGCGGCCGAGCCCCGTCCCCACCTCCTTATAAAGAAGGGGAAGGGGGGAATGGTGTCCCGCACTCTTCCGTCATCTATCTCCTCTCGCTTCTGCTTCTTCCTCTCACTCTCCATGGAGAAGGGGAATCCTGGTCCCTCGACGGTGGCGGCGAGGGTCGCCGCCCAACACCGCGTCCCTCCTCCTCCTGAGCCCGCGGTGGTGGAACCGGCCGTGAGGGCGAAGGGGGAGGGGGCGAGGTCGTGGGCAAGGCCGGGGCAGAGGTCGTAGTGCTCGGGGAAGAGGAGGACGGGGCGGCGCGCCGGCTTCGCCCCCACCAATGATGCCTTTTCCAATGGAAGGCCATGTCGGAGACCAGCCCCGTGAGTTTTTCATCAGGCTGTGCCGGCCTCCGCATCGCCGTCTTCGTCTTCCCGCCCCGTTCGCTCGGGAGATGGAGCGTGACCCGCCCCAGTCCCTCAGATTGCACATGAGGGGTTGTGGGAATGGGGGCACGCGGGTCGACATCGACTTCCCGGCTCCACGGGTCATGTACCTCCGTCGTGGGTGGAAGACGTTCGCTCGCATCCACAGCCTGACGGTGGGGCTCGTCCTCTACTTCAAATTAATGGAGGACGGCCTGCTCTCTGTAAAGGTCTTCGGCGACTTCGGGACTCGCCTGAAGTGCTGCGTGGAGAGCTCCTCCGATGGAGATTCTGACGATGGAAGCTCTACCTCGAGCGAAAGTGATGAGGAGGACAGCGGGGCAGACGGCGGGGACGAGTCCGACTAGGCGTCGGATGCCCCGCGCCTGGGCGGGTGCGGCAGCAGCAACATCTGCACCTGGCCGCTCCTCCGGCAGAGTTTTGCCGGGGGTGGGGCCAGCTCCTTGAACTTCTCGGGGCCGTCTCCTTGGGCGGTTGGCGTCGGGAGGCTGCGGAAGAGGAAGAGGGTGGGCGGCAAGGCCGTCAACTCAGAGTACGCGGGCACCGACGCCTTCGTCGTGTACTGCCGGTCCTGCCGCCTCGTCTTCCAGCTCCTTTCCCGGCACCGTCATCACCGGCCCACCCTGGGCGGCCACCGAGGTGTTCTCTTGGTGCTTTCTGCTGCTCGTAGCTCGCCTAGGCGCCCCTTTTGCCCTCTCGCCTCCTTGACCTGCCTCCTGAGGAGAGGGACAAGAAAGGGATTACGGGCATCTTATCTCTTCTTTAGTTTGTAAGCCTGCGGGCCTTTGTTAAATTTAGAACTTGTAATCCCCTTGCTCATGTTTTTCATTTCGTACGAACTGTACCTGTATGGGATGTTTTTAATGAAAAAGGGATGCTTGCCGGGTTTTTCGTTCGTGGGTAAATCCCGCGACAAGGAGCGAATCCTTGTTATTGTTTAAGATAAACGTTTTTCGCCCGGCAACAGGCCTTGCCGTCCCCCACTCCACTCGACCGTTCTCGCGCTCTTGGCGGAGGCAGGGATGAAGTGGGCTTTAGGCTCCTCGTTCTACCTCCTTGCCGCCGCGGCTACAACCAAATCCGGACCCAGGAAATAATCCTTAGGTATAGGAAAAAGGGGAGCACGGCAGCCTAGAGATAAAACGAGGTTTCACATGCCTCAGTCCTGTTCCAAAATGCATGACAGATGATAAAAGACTTATCTGGATCTGCAGCCCCCGGCAATCTCATCTTGCCGCGGTTGGATCCTTGTGCTTGCAGCCCCCGGCAACTCTGGTTTGCCGGGGTCGGGACGCCGGTCCGTTTTCTTTCTTCCAAGTAGCTCAGCAGAAGTGCTCATGTGCCCTGCGAACCAAAGGAGGACAGAAGAGAAACAGATAGACGCGCACTCGACCTCTAAGCTAGGGGTTAGTCGCTACTGAGCACTATCAACCATAACCAAGGAAGAGACTCGACCTAGCATGCATGCTATGACTTAGGGCGCCAGCGCTTCATTTATTTATGCTCAGGGTCAGCGCCTGGCTTTGTACGAAGGGTTACATGCCTTGCCGGTAAAGCTTGTACAAAAGGTGGCTTGCCGGGAGGCCCGGCAAGCCGCGCCTTATGGGTAAAACTTGCGAAGATGCTCAATGTTCCAGGAGTTGCTCACTGGGACGGTATCTTCGGTCTCCAGGCGGGCTGCGCCGGGCCTGGTGACTCGTATTACCCGATAAGGGCCTTCCCACTTTGGCGTCAACTTGTTGGCATTCTTGGACGACTGAACGCTCCGAAGAACAAGGTCGCCTTCCTCAAAGCTTCGGGCATGAACCTTGCGGACATGGTAGTGGCGAAAGGCTTGCTGGTAGCGCGCTGCTCTCACAGCCGCCCGAAGACGATCTTCCTCAAGGAGCGTCGCGTCATCTTGGCGCAACTACTCTTGCTCAAGCTCATCATAAGCAAGCACTCGAGGTGACCCGTATATGAGTTCCGTGGGGAGAACTGCTTCTGCCCCATAGACCAGGGCAAAAGGTGTCTGGCTGGTGGCTCGATTTGGCGTCGTCCTGATCGACCAAAGAACCGCCGACAATTCATCAATCCAGCGCCTTCCGCTCTTGCGCAGCTTGTCAAAAGTCTTTGTCCTTAGGCCTCGCAACACTTCAGCATTCGCCCTCTCCGCTTGGCCGTTGCTCCGTGGGTGTGCCACGGAAGCAAAACAGACCTTGTTGCCGAGGTCTTGAATGTATTGCATGAAGGTGTGGCTCGTGAACTGCGTACCGTTGTCGGTGATGACTCTATTTGGCACACCAAAATGGCAGACCAGTCCTTTGAAAAACTTGACAGCTGACTGAGCAGTCACCATTCTCACTGCTTCCACCTCCGGCCACTTTGTGAACTTGTCGATTACAACGTACAAGTACTCAAAGCCCCTGACAGCGTGGGGGAAAGGGCCCAGTATGTCGAGCCCCCAGACCGAGAATGGCCAGGGGAGAGGGATTGTTTGAAGGGCTTGGGCTGGTTGATGAAGCTTCTTTGAATGGAACTGACGCGCTTCACAACTGGTTACTAGTGCCGTCGCATCCTGGAGGGCGGTGGACCAGAAAAAACCTTGTCGGAACGCCTTCCCGGCAAGGGCCCTTGACCCTATGTGGGAGCCACATATGCCTCCATGTATCTCCGCCAACAGCTCCAGTCCTTCCTCCTGGGGGATGCACTTCAATTTCACGCGTTCGGCCTTCTCCTGTACAGGACGTCATCGACAAACTGGTACAGGGCGGACCGACGGGCTACTTTCTTTGCTTCTTCCTACTCCTCGGGAATCTCCCCTGTTTGGAGGAATCGGACGGTATGCTGCGCCCATGCCGGAGCCCGGGGCTTGACGGCAAGGACCAAAGGCATTTCTTCCGCCGTGGGAGCGGTTGTCTCTACGGCTAGGGCTTGACGCCTTGCCGGAGGTAGCTGCTCTTGGGCAGGCTCAGCGTTCACGGCGGCACCCTTGCCGGCAACCCCAGAGGGCTCGGTAGGAAAGTACTTGCCGGGACCCGACTTCCTTCGCTTGTTCTGCCCCGTTGATGGTTTGACGGATGGTTGAGTTAGCCGGAGCAAAAAGGTACCCGGTTCCACAGGTAGCTTGAATGCGGCACGCTTTGACAGGTAATCGGTGGTGTCGTTCCCCATTCGAGGGATGTGCTCCGCTTGGATACCGTCAAAGCGCTCCTCCAGCTTCCTCACTTCATATACGTAGGCTTCCATCAATGGGCTTTGGTAATCCTTGTTGACCTGCGTGACAACAAGCTGCGAGTCACCCCTGACGATGAGCTTCTTAACCCCAAGGTCTGCCGCGATCCTGAGACCGGCAAGCAATCCCTCGTACTCAGCAGTGTTGTTGGTGGACATCTCTCGGGGAAAGTGCATCTGGATCACGTACTTGAGGTGCTCCCCGGTAGGTGCAACGAGTAGCACACCGGCACCGGCGCCTTGCAGCGAGAAAGCCCCATCAAAGTACATGATCCAGTCGCGATCTTCCTCCTTGCCAGGGAGAGTGGTCTCCTGGATTTCTTCATCAGGCGTTGAGGTCCATTCTGCAATGAGCTCCGCCAAGACTCTGCTCTGAATTGTCGAGGTACTTTCAAACTTCAAACCGAAACTTGACAACTCCAAGGCCCACTCCACAATCCTCCCGGTTGCATCCGGGTTATGCAGTATCCGTTGCAAAGGGAGGCGGGTGACGATCTCGTGGGCTTGGAAGTAATGACGCAGCTTCCTCGAGGCCATAAGGAGGCCGAAGAGCAATTTCTGCACACCGGAGTACCTCGATCTAGCTCCCTGCAAGAGGGAGCTGACAAAGTAAACCGGGTGATGCATCATCTTCTTCTTCTGCACCACCTCACTTGACTGTGCGGGCACTGCCTCGGTGGCATCAGACTCTGCCGAGGGCCTCGCCTTGCCGGCACCAGGCCCTACCGGGGGAATCTTGGGCTTGCCATCTGCTGGTTCTGCCACCGTCACTGCCTCCTCGTTGACCTCCATCTTTGCTACTAGCGCGGCGCTGACCACTTGATTCGTCGTCGCCAGATACAACAGCAACCAGTATTGGCGTGGAGGAAAGGTATTTCTTCAGATCCTGCAGTGCTGCCTCAGCTTCTGGGGTCCATTCCATTGGGCCTGCCTTCTTCAAGATTTATAAGAAAGGAAGGGCGTGCTCGGCGGACTTGGAGATGAATCGGCTCATGGCGGCAACGGAGCCGGTGAGCCGACGCACATCCTTGATCCGCTTGGGCGCCTCAATCTGCTCAATAGCCTTGATTTTGTCTGGGTTTGCCTCGATTCCGCGCTGCGACACAAAGAACCCGAGAAGCTTGCCGGATTGAACGCCGAAGACACACTTCTCAGGGTCCAGCTTGAGGTTGATCTTGCAAAGGTTGGCAAATGTCTCTTCCAGATCTTGCACAAGAGTTGGCCCGTCCTTGGTTTTGACCACTATGTCATCCATGTAGGCCTCCATATTTCTATGGAGCTGAGGTTCAAAACCAATTTGGACTGCTCTTGCAAATTTTGAGCCAGCGCTCTTCAAACTGAAAGGCATCCGTAAAAAGCAATACGTACCACATGGGGTGATGAACGTTCTATTTTCTTCATCCTCTCTTGTCATGAAGATCTGGTGGTAGCCCGAGTAGGCGTCGAGGACTCCAGATCACACCCGACCGTGGAGTCAACAATCTGGTCGATGCGCGGCAACGGGAAGGGGTCCTTAGGACAAGCCTTATTGATATCTGTGTAATCAA
The DNA here is from genome assembly GCF_018294505.1 of Triticum aestivum. NCBI lineage: Eukaryota > Viridiplantae > Streptophyta > Magnoliopsida > Poales > Poaceae > Triticum > Triticum aestivum. The sequence continues at coordinate 219,888,494 of NC_057808.1, forward strand.
TACACAGCCTCCACTTCCCATTCGCCTTGCGCACCACTACCGGATTGGCCAACCACGTCGGGTGGAGCACTCCCCTCACCAAACCTGCCGCTTCCAACTTCCTGATCTCCTCCGTGATGAACTCCTGCCTCTCCAGAGCCTGCTTTTTGACCATCTGCTGGACGGGTCGCGCATGAGGGCAGACAGCTAGGTGGTGCTCAATCACCTCCCTGGGAACACCGGGGATGTTGGATGCTTGCCCTGCAAACACGTCGACATTCGCCCGTAGGAAGATGACGAGCGCGCCTTCCTATTTGCTGCCGAGGGTGGAGCCTATGGTGAAGGCCCCTCCCGTGCCATCCTCCCTGGTGGACACCTTCTTGGTTTGCAGTGGCTCGGCTCTGGATCTCTTGCTCTTGTCGGTAGAGCTCTCTGGCACGTCCTCGACGGCAGCACAACACTCCGAAGAGGTGCGCTTGCCGAAGTGGGTGCGAGAGGTCTTGCCGGGCTTCTTCCTCCCTCCCGGGGCTTCAGCGGCAGGAGCAGGTGCCTTGGCGGCAGCTGCTGCAACTGCCTCCCGGTAGACTTGGTCGGCGCAAATCAGCGCGTCCTTCTTTTCGGAGGGGACGGAGATGATGGTCAACGGCCCGGGCATCTTTAGCATGTTGTAGGCGTAGTGTGACGCCGCCATGAACTTGGCTAGTGCCGGGCGGCCGAGGATCCCGTTGTAGGGCAAGGGGATCTCGGCCACGTTGAAGACGATCCTCTCCGTCCTGTAGTTCAACTCTCCTCCAAATGTCACGGGCAGTGTGAACTTTCCCTTCGGCTGGCTCCTCCCCGGATTGACCCCTTGAAACGTGCCCGTTTCCTCGAGGTCTCCATCAGGGATTTGCAACCTTTTGATCACGACAGGCGAGATCAGGTTCAGGCCGGCCCCGCCGTCAACCAACATCTTTTTCACCCTGAGGTTGCGTATCGTTGGTGAGACCAACAATGGCAAACACCCGACCGTGGTAGTGCGGTCAGGGTGGTCCTCGGCGTCAAAGATGAGGGGCATGCTGGACCACTTCAGCGGCTTCTGAGCATCGAACGACGGCTCTGCTGCTGTAATCTCACGCGCCCACTGCTTGAGCTGGCGCTGAGAGGTATGCAGCGAGGCGCCGCCATTGACGCACATGGCCTCCATAGCCTTCTGGAACCCTTGCTCACCAGACTCGTCGTCCTCGTCGTGATCATCGTCTTCTTGTTTCTTGTCGCGGCCCTGGGCGGGCCTCTCTTGCTGGTTGCCCTTGCCGGGGCGGCCTCCTTGGCCGCCACGCTTCTTGCCGGATCCCTCAGCACCGAACTGGTCCTTCTCCTTGTCCCGCCTCTCGTACTCAGCCTTTTGCTTCTCAGCAAGCAGCTCGACTCGTCGGCAGTTCTGGAGGTCGTGGCCCTTGGTGCGGTGGATCTTGCAGTATTGCTTGCCGGAGCTCCCTGGCTTGTCGGTAGCCGCCAAGGCCCGGCAGGCGGCACACCCGGCAATCTCCTTGTCGGGAGCGCCTGCCTTGACCTTCTTGCCGTCACCGGTGTCGTCAAATCCTCAACGGCAAGCATGGCCTTGCCCTTGCATTTCCTATTGCGACGCCGACCCTTCTTCGTCGGGGTAGCGGCGTCCTCATCGGTAGAGTCGGTTTTCGCGCCGGCGTCTTCGCCGGGGTACTTCCTTCCCTCTTCAGCTCGGGCGCATCTATCGGCCAGAACGTAGAGCTCGGCCACATCCTTAACCTTGGTCATCGCCAGCTCCTCGCGCATCTTGCGATTGCGCACGTTCTGGTGGAATGCGCTAATCACAGCGGTGGGATGAACGTCGGGGTTGTTGTACTGCACCCGGCTGAATCTCTGGATGTACTTGCGCAGGGTCTCCCCTTCCTTCTGGGGAATGATATGCAGATCACTGGCCTGGCCATGAGCTTGGTGGCCTCCTATGAAGGCGCCAACGAACTCATGGCACAGATCCGACCAAGAAGAAATGGAATCCACCGGCAAGTGCATCAACCAAGACATCACATTGGGCTTGAGCGCCAGCGGAAAATAGTTGGCAAGCACCTTGTCGTCGCGAGCCCCGGTAGCCTGCATCGCGATGGTGTAGATGCTGAGGAACTCGGACGGATGGGTCTTGCCAGTGTACTTCTCGCCGACGTCGGGCTTGAACGTGCGGTGGGACGGCCACTAGAACTGCCGCAGCTCACGGGTAAAGGCCGGGCAGCCCACCTCGTAAGGTAGGCCACCGGAGCCCCCCGGTGCCGGGTGGTCCATAGCGGGTCCCGCCCGCTTGTCCGACTGGCGGCGCGTTTTGCGCCGGCGTTCGACAGTGGTTCGGGCGTCTTCATGAGCTTGTTCCCAAAGGACCTGGTGCTGGTCGCGGAGGGTCCGCGGGTCGGACGACGCTATGGAGATGTTATCACAAGCGTCGTCACGACGGGTCGACGCCCGCGGCGGCCGGCGAGGAGGAGGAGAGTGCACCATGGTCGCAACTCCCCGGGTCCTCCCAGCAACAGTATGCGGTGGCTCGGTGGAGCGCCGACCCGAGGGTCCCGCAGGTCATGGATCGTGTTTGTTGGCGACGGCGACGAGGCTCCGGATGGTGGCCCTCCACTCGTCAAGCTTCTCCGCAGTAGGAGGGAAGTCGAGGAGCAGCTGCGCGTGCGCCAAAGCTTCTACCGGCATGGGCGGCGGCGACAGCTGCGTGGATCGCGGCGCGCTTCGACTTCTAACTACGTTAGAAGGAGCTCCATTACGACCCAGCGGCTGCGTGCCATTTGCGCCAGTGCTTCGGCGGGCGTGCTGAACCCCTTCATCCTGCGGACGACGCACGGGGCCCTTCCCACGGCGGTGCCCAGGGTCACCAACGCGGTGACGGTGCTCGACGCGCACACCATGGGAAGAGCGCGTAGTGGTCGCCGGTGTGGGCGTCCTGGAGGTCGCTGCGCCGCCCGGAGGTGGCACAACGACACCCCTGGAGGGTCCCGTGCCGCCTGCGGTGCGCGAACGACGCGGCTCGCCAGACTCTGACTACCAGGGCGATTCTGGTGCTCGCGGACCGCGGCCCGGGTCCTGTCTGCGACCGGTCCACTGCCTGCCCGCACCGGCACGGGCTGTTCGGCTCCCAACAAGCCGACCGCCATGGCCATCTTCTTCTTAGGAGCCATGGCGTCGAAGAACTGCTAGGTCAACTACTAGACCAGATTCTCACAATTGCGCCCCCTACCTGGCGCGCCAAAGATGTCGGTGTGGAACGACACCTATGGGATCACAAGAATCCCTACTACGGTTGCCGGGGCGCGGGGTTGCGAGAAGAGCAGGGCTAGTAGATAGCACAAGGGTCGTTTACCCAGGTTCGGGCCGCGAGGATGCGTAAAACCCTAGTCCTGCTTTGGTGGGTGTATTTCAGAGAGTTCTTGAGCTCTCTAACTAGCTGTGGTCAATGCATGGTTCGAAAGAGCTGAATCCTTCTCCAGTATGCCATGGGCCTCCTTTTATAGTCGGAAGGGGCTGCCACAGTGGCGCACAGGAGGTGGAAAGGCGTACAGTGCCCTGAGCTTATCGCTCGTATTATAGGACAAGACGCATTTAATGCGTAGCTTAGGTGTCCCCTTGCTTTATTGGGGACGGGGGCGAGGCCCGTCCCGTCCGTCGCCGCTCCTCCTCACTTTGACACGCGCCCTGGCCAGTGAGGCACGTGGTGCCATGTAGGCAGGCAGGCAGCTGAGGTGGCGCAGTGGCGGAGCCTTCATGAAGATCTGCATGCCACCACGCAGGCGCTCGATGAGTTGGCCTGGGAGCTGCATGTTGCCATGCAGGTGCCCGCCCAGCTGGTTGGGCTGGCAGCTGCATGTGAACGGCGGTGGAAGCTTGGTTGGCGTGGGCCTGGCGGTGACCCTGCTGGCGTCCTTGGTGAGGGCCTTGCCGGGTGGCTCGGCAAGGGTCTTGCCGTGTGGCCCGGCCAGGGTCTTGTCGTGGCGCGCTGTCGTCCCCGGCAAGGTCTGGTGGCCTTCCTTGGCAAGGATCTTGCCGAGGATCGTCGTCTTCTAATCCTCATCTGATCTTGAATATGTCTTCACAAAGATCTGCATGCCACCACGGAGGTGCCTCCCGAGCCCTGGCCCAACGTGATATTGGAGACCGTGGGCTCAAGGGTGGCCCGCTCTGTTGGTGCGGGGCAAGTTGTCCCGGCAAGATCCTGCTGAGGCTGCCCCGGCAAGGGTCTTGCCGGGGGAACCTGCTTCGTCCCTCTGCTCTTTGTGGTCTTGGCCTTGGCGTTGCTCTTATTATCTTGGGCTTTGGTCTTACCTTGGCTCACCTCCCCTGTTCTGCTTGGCGTGACCGTAGGCGCGGCTCCGACTGCCCATGCACAGGTATAGGGGTACAAAAACGCACCCCTCTTTTTGTACACCGACATCTTGCCTCAATGAGCAAAATTTGACAAGGTTGTCCCATTCCAAAATGTGAAATGCGTGTTTTTTTGCATACATCAATGAGCAAAGACAAGGTTTTCCCATTCCAAAATATCAAATGCCTACGATTGTGGAATGGGCAGGGTTTGCCATCAGTTCGGACATTGACATGGCACCTCGTGCTAAATAAACTAGCTGTTCTTTTTGTGCAGTTCCACAAAAATAAACCAAATTCGCGCGTAGCTTGTATGATTTCACCTTTATATGTTGCAACGCCTTGAACATATTGGCACCTCCTTTATTGTGGTGGAAATGAATGATTTGATATATTCATGAACATTTTGTGCAGTTCCCATTGAAATCAAGCTGAGCAGCCCTGTTTGCACAAATACAAAAAAAGTGATTAGTATAAAGCAAACTGCACTATGAATTGACAGTTTAAACAGGCAACCTACATAATCCATGCAGAGCACACATTTAAAAAAAATGGAACTCACCGGAAGGAATCCTAACACAACATTGTATTGGCCATCACAGCAACAAAGATGGAGATCTGTGAGTCCTTCCGAGCTGAAGTTAGTTTGTTCTTGTGGGAAATATGGTAACCATACTTCAACTACTCCCTTCTTAAGAAGAGAGGCTTGGTTTCTTTATCCTGGCATAATCGGAACTAGGCACTTCACGTGCTCCATATTCTTCTTCAGAGGAGGATGATCCTGTTGTGCAAATACAAGAGGACAACTAAATGCTAGCATCCCTGTTTGCTCGAGAAAAATGAAAGGAAATATTTAAAACAACAAAGATGAAGCACTTCTCAAGGACAATACCACTTTCTCATGACTGTATCTAAACAGTAGCAGAACACCAATAGAGTTGACAAAACTCAATGATATAGATGAAATCCGTGGGCGAGTACCAACGTTTGTCAGGAGGCTTATTGTGTAGAGCATACAGATCAAGCACTTCTCCAGAACCATCTGTTGTTATCTACTGTGGTTGCCATGCTTACTATATACTGCTCGATTAGTTTACACTGGTGCACGTCGGTCCTAAACAAACGGTTTTTAACCCCTTTCCACGACGGCATCTGGAACCATTGCCAAGTGAGTGTGGGCGATAGGGGGTCCTTCCCACATGACCCAGAAACCATCGGGATATGCCCTCCTGGCACACACGTTTGGCAAAATGAGGTCGTGTGCGACGGGCGAGCGCTCAAATAAGGAAATACATACAGTAGAGCTAAAAAAATACAATTATACGGCGAAATTGTTTCCAGTCGCAAGTACATCCCACACAGTTAGTCCCCACTAAACGTTTTCGTTCGTATGTACATCCCACACAGTCGCTCGAAGGAAAACGTTTCCGTGCACAGGTACATCACACACAATTTTTCCGGTTAAATCGTTTGTGATAGCGTTGCCATTGCACACGATATTAATAATTTTATCGTTTGCGTTATTAAATACATCACACACGGTGCGTAGAAAGAAACTGTGGGGCAAAGGCTGTCCATCACACACACTTTTTATGTGATAAACGTTTGCGCAAGGTGGCCTAACGCAAACATTTTTCAAGAGAAAGTCGTGTGTGCAGTGGAGATTCATCGCACACGTAGTGGATCCTAGAAACGTTTCTGATCTCCACGTATATCGCAGACGTTTCGCTTTCACAAACCGTGTGCAGTGTAATCCATAATTAATCCAAATAATCCCTGATTTAAAAATCACATGTTATGAATTTGGAAGTAGGCAATCACTTATTTCATATCCAACCATGTTTATTACAAATATATGTTCAACCATGAATCCATAATTCAATGCACAGGTACATATACTGAAGAGCTACAGAAGCACCAAGTAAAGAATGATGAACCACAGTTGTACTAAAGATTGTAAAGAGAGAGGCGAAAGACATTCTGGTTGCTGGAGAAGGTGAAGCGGAACGCCCATATTGTGCCCTCCTCCATGCGTAAGGCACGCACGACTCTAGGCCAACCCCTTGTGAGGGCTGCCCGTCCATCCTTCACTCTCTTCATTAGGACTTCTCGATGCTCATTGTAGTCTAGATGAAATACTTTAACCTTCATTGCGTGTCCACCAATCATGTACTTTGCGAGGTAATCTTGAGTGAACTGCTTCGGGAACCGCTGGGAACGAAAAAGATTCAGACATTGTTGTCTAACAACTCATTATGGGCAGTAAAAAGAGAAGGCTGCAGAGTTTGTAGTTACCATCCTACAGCTCACTGTTGTGTTGGATAGAGCATAAACAAATAATTTGCTTGCCACCATTCGTATCTTTTTGCTAATAATCCTTATCAGTTTCCTCACTTGATGCTTGTTCATCAATATCTCATTGCCCCATACGCAAAAAGGGTCGATGCGTGGATCCTTGCCAAGGGCATATGTACCTACAAGCAACAAGTCAATATTAGAAGCTAACTAGTGTCCAGGCCTGGATCTATATGCACTACATTATGGAACGACGGGGGAGTACAAGCCGAGGGATGAAGCTAACCTCGGCGGAAAATGGTGGCCACTCCCGTTGTTGTCCTGCATAAGTAGTGGAAAGGCATGATAAGTACAGCAATCTTAACATCAAACAAATATAGCAAAGGTAAACAACATCATCTCCAAATGATAGCTTGAATGTGTTGGTTTCAGCATGCTGTTAAAGCAGATATAAAATGGAAGGCAATGTTACCGACAGCAGGCTTAACAGCCATCAAATATTGCAATTCAAACTGGTATTGTTGAAAATGAATAGAACGTAGGTAATGCTTAAACATCACACTGGATAAATGTGTAAAACTGAAATAAAGGGCATGTGTTAACTACACCAGGAATAACTGGAACCAAATATAGCCGTTCAAACTGGTATTGATGTAGTCGAGCGGCACAGTTCCGACTTGCACATAATGAACCACACATTGTGAATGACTGAAATAAACAAGGCATAAATGACCAGTATAACAACCAAATATAGCCATTGAAAACTGGACAGAGTCTCACTGCAACCAACCTAACAAGCAAATACAGATAAACAGGCATATGCTTGAAAACTGGACAAATGCTCACTGCAACCAACCTAACAAGCAGATAAAGATAAACAAGGCATCTGCTTGATAACTGGAGAAATGCTAAAAAAAGCAACCTAACAACCAAATACAGATAAACAAGGCATCTGCTTGATAACTGGACAAATGCTAAAAAAAGCAACCTAACAACCAAATACAGATAAACAAGGCATCTGCTTGATAACTGGACAAATACTCACTGACCAAACTAAGAACCAAATACAGATAAACAAGGCATCTGCTCGATAACTGAAAAATGCTCACTCCAACCAACCTAACAACCAAATACAGATAAACAAGGCATCTACTCACTATAAACAACCAAATATAGCCATTCGTGAAACTAAAGTGGACAATTCATACTTAAACATCACATAGACCAATTGAACAATACATTTTTGCATAACTTAAATAATTAAACAAGGCACAGTTAAAGCACCGCACGACAAATGCTACTACAACAAAGGGTACGGGTTGGCAAGCTAGAAAAGGTAATATTTGCTAATAGAATGTTGCCTCACATTTCATGGACGGGATCCTTCCAGTTGGAAGAGCACAGACCCATGGTGCGCTCTCTGATGTCACAGATGGGCTGTTTCACCTTGGAAGAACCTTCGTGGGTGCCCTCCTCGTGGTCGTGGTCGTGGTCGATGAGATCTGACTTGGCAATTGAGGATCCCAAGCCGCCGCCGTAGAACGTGTCCTTCAGAAGTGACAAAATGGGCTCGATGGCGTATAAAGCTCGCAAATCCTTGACCGCTTGGCGGAGGAGATCAGCGGCAGGGCCGTCGAAGAGATCGACGGCGGTTGAACCAGAGGGGTTGGGGATGGACCACTTAACCTGTGACATGGCCCGCGTGAAGCCGTCGGTGTGGACGAGCTTGATGTCGTAGCCAGCTTTCCCGAGATACAGTAATACGCTAGCCCGCTGACATGAAGCCTTCGGCATGGCAACGTAGTCAACGTCTTCGCCGGCTTCCGCGGCGACGTGTTGCTCCGGGATCGACAGGTCGGGGCGAACGGCGGCCACCTCGCCAACGTCCGCCGGAGAGGCCATGATAAACCTCTTCTTGGCCGAACGCTCGTCGGGCTCCCCGGGATACGTGGTCGAGCTTAGGCTGCGACATTCTGGAGCAGGGGATGTGGATCTGGCGGGGAGGGACACCGCAGGCCTCATCTAAAAACTCAGGGGAGTGGGGCAACGGTATGGGAATCGCTGGATAACCTGAACTTTATTATCTAAGCTAGGAGGAATGGGCAGACCGGCAGGGTTGGCGGCGGCGCCGGCGGCGGCCGTGAGCTAGGGTTCGAAGGGGGGAGGGGTGCGGGTGGGGGACTATGGTGGGGGTGGTGTTTGAGGATACGCCGCGGCTACTGAAAATTTTAGTAATGGTGGGTGGACATGGTGGTGGACGAGGGAGGGAGACGGTTCAAATGCCACGGCTGCTAAAATTTTACTATAAGGTCGGTGCTGGAGGAGTGTGGGCGACGGTTGAAGTACGGCGGCTACTAAAATTTGGGTAAAGGAGTTGATGTGGGGCGGGAGTGCCCAAGATTGCGCACGGTCCAATAACAATATGTGTCTATGATAGTAAGGAAAAGTGGCGCTGATCCGCCGATTTTTGCAACGCTCAAGGCGGGTAGTTTGTTTTTTATATTTCTAGCTAGCTGGTCTATCGCACACGGTTCGTCCTAATTTCCAAATAAACTTACCCACCTTTAGCTTCCACAGGTGCTGGTTTTACAGCGCACTTGCATCGCACACGGTTAAGCCAGTACCTCCACCCTTTGCTCGCGCTTGCGCGGTCGTGGTGATTTTAGCGCACTTGCATCGCACACGGTTGAGCCAGTACCTCCACCCTTTGCTCGCGCTTGCGCGGTCGTGGTGATTTCAGCGCACTTGCATCGCACACGGTTGAGCCAGTACCTCCACCCTTTGCTCGCGCTTGCGTGGTCGTGGTGATTTCAGCGCACTTGCATCGCACACGGTTGAGCTAGTACCCCCACCTTAATTTGCTCGCGCTTGCGCGGTCGTGGTGATTCACATCGCACTTGTATCGCACATGGTTTAGATATTATACCCCGTGTTCGTTGAGGATCATCAGAGTCTTTGCAGCAAAAAATAACGTTAGGGAGGGTCAAAAGACAGCCACACCAGCATGTGACCCAAATATATATGAGTGAAAAGGGTGGTATGTGATGTTCAAAATTCCAATGCACAACTTTGACCCCGCGGGTCCATGGTTGGGCGCGTCATTGAAGATCGATGAGAGGGGCCAGAAGTCAAGAACCACCTGGAAGTGGCCAAATATATGTACGAATATTGGGGATGTTTAAAACTTTAAATACACAATGCAAAGCTTTGGTGGCACCTGCCTCGCAAACCCGAAAGCACCCTAACAACCACCTAGCTAGGATATATATAATGACATAATGTCATACCTAGCTAGGATGCTTGGCCCACCACCTCCCACTTCGTGTCAGTGGGGCGGATGCACGTAATGATCGATACTTTGGTCATACATGCATGTCGCCATGACCTACCATAAGACGGACCAATGAATCCTTCGTTTGGTCAAATGACAGTTCTTGTTGTCGATAAACCGCTTGGGCCAATAGATTGAACCATCATAAACATCGCACGAGAGGGACCACAAAACCAACACCTCTTGCATGTGGCCCAAAATGATGTACGTTGGGAACGGGTGATGTGTGTTTTCAGTATAGAATAATGTACAATTTAGATGTGGTGCCTACCTCTCGATACAGACAACAACCATGAAGGCAAAGTAGTTAAGGATGAGATACGTACGCAGGGTTTGATGTAGGTCGAACCCAGCAATCCGAGCATCTCGGAGGGAATCCTGACAACGCATGAGCTCGAGCTTTGGTTGACCGACATTTGACGGTGACCGGCCCTAACATGAATTAGGAGGAATCCATTCATGGCCAACACATACCCCTCATTATCGGTCAAAGGGATGATATATATACACTCGGGGAGCCCACAGATATCCGTGTCATCACAAAAAACCGCACAAGGGAGACATGGTCGATCAGAAGACCCCGTATACACTGCATGCGGCCCGAAAATATGTATGGGTACGATGGTGTATGATGTGTTTAAATCCCAAATGCACAACTTCGATGGGCCACGCCAAGTACATTACAAACCGAACACCGTACCCAACTCCAAGCCTGGTTCAATACCTATGATTCCAGTTTCCCAACTTCGAGGCGGCAGCGGGGGGCGGGGGGGGGGGGGTCGTCCCACGCATGTGCTCAAACTTTATTTTGTCTAGCATGGGAGACATATATATATATATATCTATACATCTATACACATATATAGTGTGGAATAACTATGAAAGTTGCTCGTTGGATGAAGCCAATCCGACGGTACAGAGATGGCAAATCCGAGCACTACTGGCCGTTGGATATCATCTACATTCCACCAGATTCTACCACATGTACAATCTAGAAGACTCCATGGTTGAACTTAAGAATAATACACAAACCTCAAAACATAAGCACTTCTCCTTTGTTCTCTAGAATCTTCCATATCTTAATTGCCCAAACCTTTTTTTTCTAAATGAATTGTCACTTTTTGTTTTACCTTTACAATGCACAATTCCATGAATCTTAAAATAGTTTTTTTTACAAAACTAATTGATTTTGGATGAGATGAACTATAAGAATTAAACGAACATCTACATCATGCATATCTGGGAGAAGAGGCGGGAAACCAATGAGAGGAGTGGCGAGAAACGGTAGCCTGTTTTGAATGAAAACCTAGTAGAGAAGGAAGCGTGAGCTACATGACGCATGCGCACAGTGCTTACCCATGTACTGCATGTGCTGTCGAAAGGCTCAGGGTTGCCGTTTGATCTGGGAGCTGAAGGAAATATGCCCTAGAGGCAATAATAAAGTTATTATTTATTTCCTTATATCATGATAAATGTTTATTATTCATGCTAGAATTGTATTAACCGGAAACTTGATACATGTGTGAATACATAGACAAACAGAGTGTCACTAGTATGCCTCTACTTGACTAGCTCGTTGATCAAAGATGGTTGTGTTTCCTAGCCATAGACATGAGTTGTCATTTGATTAACGGGATCACATCATTAGGAGAATGATGTGATTGACTTGACCCATTCCGTTAGCTTAGCACTCGATTGTTTAGTATGTTGCTATTGCTTTCTTCATGACTTATACATGTTCCTATGACTATGAGATTATGCAACTCCCGTTTACCTGGAGGAACACTTTGTGTGCTACCAAACGTCACAACGTAACTGGGTGATTATAAAGGTGCTCTACAGGTGTCTCCAAAGGTACTTGTTGGGTTGGCGTATTTCGAGATTAGGATTTGTCACTCCGATTGTCGGAGAGGTATCTCTGGGCCCACTCGGTAATGCACATCACTATAAGCCTTGCAAGCATTGTAACTAATGAGTTAGTTGCGGGATGATGTATTACGGAACGAGTAAAGAGACTTGCCGGTAACGAGATTGAACTAGGTATTGAGATACCGACGATCGAATCTCGGGCAAGTAACATACCGATGACAAAGGGAACAACGTATGTTGTTAAGCGGTTTGACCGATAAAGATCTTCGTAGAATATGTGGGAGCCAATATGGGCATCCAGGTCCCGCTATTGGTTATTGACCGGAGACGTGTCTCGGTCATGTCTACATAGTTCTCGAACCCGTATGGTCCGCACGCTTAACGTTACGATGACAGTTTTATTATGAGTTTATGAGTTTTGATGTACCGAAGGAGTTCGGAGTCCCGGATGAGATCGGGGACATGACGAGGAGTCTCGAAATGGCCGAGATGTAAAGATCGATATATTGGACGACTATATTCGGACTTCGGAAAGGTTCCGAGTGATTCGGGTATTTTTCGGAGTACCGGAGAGTTAGGGGAATTCGTATTGGGCCTTAATCATACGGGAAAGGAGAGAAAGGCCCCAAAGGGTGGCCGCACCCCTCCCCATGGACTAGTCCGAATTGGAATGGGGAAGGGGGGCGCCCCCTTCCTTCTTTCTCCTTCTCCCTTCCCTTCTCCTATTCCAACAAGGAAAGGAGGAGTCCTACTCCCGGTAGGAGTAGGACTCCGCCCTTGGCGCGCCCTCCTCCTTGGCCGGCGGCCTCCCCCTTGCTCCTTTATATACGGGGGCAGGGGGGCACCCCATAGACACAACAATTGATCATTGATCTCTTAGCCGTGTGCGGTGCCCCCTCCACCATATTACACCTCGATAATATCGTAGCGGTGCTTAATCGAAGCCCTGCGTCGGAAGAACATCAACATTGTCACCACGCCGTCGTGCTGACAAAACTCTCCCTCAACACTCGGCTAGATCGGAGTTCGAGGGACGTCATCGAGCTGAACGTGTGCTGAACTCGAAGGTGCCGTGCGATCGGTACTTGATCGGTCGGATCGTGAAGACGTACGACTACATCAACCGCGTTGTGTTAACGCTTCCGCTATCGGTCTACGAGGGTACGTGGACAACACTCTCCCCTCTCGTTGCTATGCATCACCATGATCTTGCGTGTGCGTAGGAATTTTTTGAAATTACTACGTTCCCCAACAGTGGCATCCGAGCCTGGTTTTATGCGTTGATGTTATGCACGAGTAGAACACAAGTGAGTTGTGGGCGATATAAGTCATACTGCTTACCAGCATGTCATACTTTGGTTCGGCGGTATTGTGAGATGAAGCGGCCCGGACCGACATTACGCGTACGCTTACGCGAGACTGGTTTCACCGTTGCGAGCACTCGTTGCTTAAAGGTGACTGGCGGGTGTCTGTCTCTCTCACTTTAGTTGAACCGAGTGTGGCTACGCCCGGTCCTTGCGAAGGTTAAAACAGCACCAACTTGACAAACTATCGTTGTGGTTTTGATGCGTAGGTAAGAACGGTTCTTGCTAAGCCCGTAGCAGCCACGTAAAACTTGCAACAACAAAGTAGAGGACGTCTAACTTGTTTTTGCAGGGCATGTTGTGATGTGATATGGTCAAGACATGATGCTGAATTTTATTGTATGAGATGATCATGTTTTGTAACCGAGTTATCGGCAACTGGCAGGAGCCATATGGTTGTCGCTTTATTGTATGCAATGCAATCGCCATGTAATGTTTTACTTTATCACTAAGCGGTAGCGATAGTCGTAAAAGCAATAGTTGGCGAGACGACAACGATGCTACGATGGAGATCAAGGTGTCGCGCCGGTGACAATGGTGATCATGACGGTGCTTCGGAGATGGAGATCACAAGCACAAGATGATGATGGCCATATCATATCACTTATATTGATTGCATGTGATGTTTATCTTTTATGCATCTTATCTTGCTTTGATTGACGGTAGCATTATAAGATGATCTCTCACTAAATTTCAAGATAAAAGTGTTCTCCCTGAGTATGCACCGTTGCGAAAGTTCTTCGTGCTGAGACACCACGTGATGATCGGGTGTGATAGGCTCTACGTTCAAATACAACGGGTGCAAAACAGTTGCACACGCGGAATACTCAGGTTAAACTTGACGAGCCTAGCATATGCAGATATGGCCTCGGAACACGGAGACCGAAAGGTCGAGCGTGAATCATATAGTAGATATGATCAACATAGTGATGTTCACCATTGAAACTACTCCATCTCACGTGATGATCGGACATGGTTTAGTTGATTTGGATCACGTGATCACTTAGAGGATTAGAGGGATGTCTATCTAAGTGGGAGTTCTTAAGTAATATGATTAATTGAACTTAAATTTATCATGAACTTAGTCCTGATAGTATTTTGCAAATTATGTTGTAGATCAATAGCTCGCGTTGTTGCTTCCCTGTGTTTATTTTTGATATGTTCCTAGAGAAAAATTATGTTGAAAGATGTTAGTAGCAAAGATGCGGATTGGATCCGTGATCTGAGGATTATCCTCATTGCTGCACAGAAGAATTATGTCCTTGATGCACCGCTAGGTGACAGACCTATTGCAGGAGCAGATGCAGACGTTATGAACGTTTGGCTAGCTCAATATGATGACTACTTGATAGTTTTGTGCACCATGCTTAACGGCTTAGAATCGGGACTTCAAAGACGTTTTGAACGTCATGGACCATATGAGATGTTCCAGGAGTTGAAGTTAATATTTCAAGCAAATACCCAAGTTGTGAGATATGAAGTCTCCAACAAGTTCTATAGCTAAAAGATGGAGGAGAATAGCTCAAGCAGTGAGCATGTGCTCAGATTGTCTGGGTACTACAATCGCTTGAATCAAGTGGGAGTTGATCTTCCAGATAAAATAGTGATTGACAGAATTCTCTAGTCACCATCACCAAGTTAGTAGAACTTCGTGATGAACTATAGTATGCAAGGGATGACGAAGGTAATTCCTGAGCTCTTCGTGATGCTGAAATCGACGAAGGTAGAAATCAAGAAAAACATCAAGTGTTGATGGTTAACAAGACCACTAGTTTCAAGAAAAGGGCAAAGGGATAGAAGGGGAACTTCAAGAAGAACGGCAAGCAAGTTGCTGCTCAAGTGAAGAAGCCCAAGTCTGGACCTAAGCCTGAGACTAAGTGCTTCTACTGCAAAGGGACTGGTCACTGGAATCAGAACTGCCCCAAGTATTTGGTGGATAAGAAGGATGGCAAAGTGAAGAAAGGTATATTTGATATACAGATTATTGATGAGTATTTTACTAGTGTTCATAGCAACCCCTCGGTATTTGATACTGGTTCAATTGCTAAAGAGTAGTAACTCGAAACGGGAGTTGCAGAATAAAAAGAGACTAGTAAAAGGCGAGGTGACGATGTGTGTTGGAAGTAGTTACAAGATTGATCATCATCGCACACTCCCTATACTTTCGGGATTAGTGTTGAAACGAAATAAGTGTTATTTGGTGTTTGCGTTAAGCATGAATATGATTTGATCATGTTTGTTGCAATATGGTTATTCATTTAAATTAGAGAATAATTTTTGTTCTGTTTACATGAATAAAACCTTCTATGGTCATACACCCAATAAAATGGTTTGTTGGATCTCGATCGTAGTGATACACATATTCATAATAATGAAGCCAAAAGATGCAAAGTTAATAATGATAGTGCAACTTATTTGTGGCACTGCCGTTTAGGTCATATTGGTGTAAAGCGCATGAAGAAACTCCATACTGATGGGATTTTGGAATCACTTGATTATGAATCACTTGATGCTTGCGAACCGTGCCTCATGGGCAAGATGACTAAAACGCCGTTCTCCGGAACTATGGAGAGAGCAACAGATTTGTTGGAAATCATACATACAGATGTATGTGGTCCGATGAATATTGAGGCTCGTAGCAGGTATCATTATTTTCTGACCTTCACACATGATTTGAGCAGATATGGGTATATCTACTTAATGAAACAGAAGTCTGAAACATTTGAAAAGTTCATATAATTTCAGAGTGAAGCGGAAAATCATCGTAACAAGAAAATGAAGTTTCTACGATTTGATCGTGGAGAAGAGTATTGGAGTTACGAGTTTGGCCTTCAGTTAAAACAATGTGAAATAGTTTCACTACTCACGCCACCTGGAACACCACGGTGTAATGGTGTGTCCGAACATCGTAACCGTACTTTATTAGATATGGTGCGATATATGATGTCTCTTACCGATCTACCACTATCATTTTGGGGTTATGCATTAGAGACAGCTGCATTCACGTTAAATAGGGTACCATCTAAATCCGTTGAGACGACATCTTATGAACTGTGGTTTGGCAAGAAACCAAAGTTGTCGTTTCTTAAAGTTTAGGGTTGCGATGCTTATGTGAAAAGGTTTCATCCTGATAAGCTCAAACCCAAATCGGACAAATGTGTCTTCATAGGATACCCAAAGGAGACAGTTGGGTACACCTTCTATCACAGATCCGAAGGCAAGACATTCGTTGCTAAGAATGGATCCTTTCTAGAGAAGGAGTTTCTCTCCAAAGAAGTGAGTGGGAGGAAAGTAGAACTTGATGAGGTAACTGTACCTGCTCCCTTATTGGAAAATAGTTCATCACAGAAATCTGTTCCTGTGACTCCTACACCAATTAGTGAGGAAGTTAATGATGATGATCATGTAACTTCAGATCAAGTTACTACCAAACCTCGTAGGTAAACCAGAGTGAGATCCACACCAGAGTGGTACGGTAATCCTGTTCTGGAGGTCATGTTATTTGACCATGACGAACCTACGAACTATGAGGAAGCGATGATGAGCCCAGATTCCGCGAAATGGCTTGAGGCCATGAATCTGAGGTAAGATCCATATATGAGAACAAAGTATGGACTTTGATTGACTTGCCCAATGATCGGTGAGCCATTGAGATTAAATGGATCTTCAAGAGGAAGACAGACAGTGATAGTAGTGTTACTGTCTACAAAACTAGAATTGTCGCAAAAAAGTTTTCGACAAGTTCAAGGTGTTGACTACGATGAGAGTTTCTCACTCGTATCTATGCTTAAGTCTGTCTGAATCATGTTAGCAATTGCCGTATTTTATGAAATATGGCAAATGGATAAACAAAACTGCATTCCTTAATGGATTTATTAAAGAAGAGTTGTATATGATGCAACCAGGAGGTTTTGTCAATCCTAAAAGTGCTAACAAAATATGCAAGCTCCAGCGATCCATCTATGGACTGGTGCAAGCATCTCGGAGTTGGAATATACGCTTTGATAAGTTGATCAAAGGATATAGTTTTATACAGACTTGCAGTGAAGCCTGTATTTACAAGAAAGTGAGTGGGAGCACTACAGCATTTCTGATAAGTATATGTGAATGACATATTGATGATTCGAAATAATGTAGAATTATTTTGCAAAGCATAAAGGAGTGTTTGAAAGGAGTTTTTCAAAGAAAGACCTCGGTGAAGCTGCTTACATATTGAGCATCAAGATCTATAGAGATAGATCAAGACGCTTGATAAGTTTTTTCAATGAGTACATACCTTAACAAGTTTTTGAAGTAGTTCAAAATAGAACAGTCAAAGAAAGAGTTCTTGCCTGTGTTACAAGGTGTGAAATTGAGTAAGACTCAAAGCCCGACCACGGTAGAAGATAGAAAGAGAATGAAAGTCATTCCCTATGCCTTGGCCATAGGTTCTATAAAGTATGCCATGCTGTGTACCAGATCTATTGTATACCCTACACTGATTTTGGCAAGGGAGTAAAATAGTGATCTAGGAGTAGATCACTGGACAGCGGTCAAAATTATCCTTAGTGGAATAAGGATATGTTTCTCGATTATGGAAGTGACAAAAGGTTCGTCGTAAAGGGTTACGTCGATGCAAGTTTTGGCACTAATCTAGATGACTGTAAGTCTCGGTCTAGATACATATTGAAAGTGGGAGCAATTAGCTAGAGTAGCTCCATGCAGAGCATTGTAGACATAGAAATTTGCAAAATACTTACGGATCTGAATGTGACAGACCCGTTGACTAAAATTATCTCACAATCAAAACATGATCACACCTTAGTACTCTTTGGATGTTAATCACATAGCGATGTGAACTAGATTATTGACTCTAGTAAACCCTTTGGGTGTTGGTCACATGACGATGTGAACTATGGGTGTTAATCACATGGTGATGTGAACTATTGATGTTAAATCACATGGTGATGTGAACTAGATTATTGACTCTAGTGCAAGTGGGAGACTGAAGGAAATATGCCCTAGAGGTAATAATAAAATTATTATTTATTTACTTATATCATGATAAATGTTTATTATTCATGCTAGAATTGTATTAACCGGAAACTTGATACATGTGTGAATACATAGACAAACAGAGTGTCACTAGTATGCCTCTACTTGACTAGCTCGTTGATCAAAGATGGTTATGTTTCCTAGCCATAGACATGAGTTGTCATTTGATTAACGGGATCACATCATTAGGAGAATGATGTGATTGACTTGACCCATTCCGTTAGCTTAGCACTCGATCGTTTAGTATGTTCCTATTGCTTTCTTCATGACTTATACATGTTCCTATGACTATGAGATTATGCAACTCCCGTTTACCGTAGGAACACTTTGTGTGCTACCAAATGTCACAACGTAACTGGGTGATTATAAAGGTGCTCTACAGGTGTCTCCGAAGGTACTTGTTGGGTTGGCGTATTTCGAGATTAGGATTTGTCACTCCGATTGTCGGAGAGGTATCTCTGGGCCCACTCGGTAATGCACATCACTATAAGCCTTGCAAGCATTGCAACTAATGAGCTAGTTGCGGGATGATGTATTACGGAACGAGTAAAGAGACTTGCCGGTAACGAGATTGAACTAGGTATTGAGATACCGACGATCGAATCTCGGGCAAGTAACATACCGATGACAAAGGGAACAACGTATGTTGTTATGCGGTTTGACCGATAAAGATCTTCGTAGAATATGTGGGAGCCAATATGGGCATCCAGGTCCCGCTATTGGTTATTGACCGGAGACGTGTCTCGGTCATGTCTACATAGTTCTCGAACCCGTAGGGTCCACATGCTTAACGTTACGATGACATTTTTATTATGAGTTTATGAGTTTTGATGTACCGAAGGAGTTCGGAGTCCCGGATGAGATCGGGGACATGACGAGGAGTCTCGAAATGGCCGAGACGTAAAGTTCGATATATTGGACGACTATATTCGGGCTTCGGAAAGGTTCCGAGTGATTCGGGTATTTTTCGGAGTACCAGAGAGTTACGGGAATTCGTATTGGGCCTTAATGGGCCATACGGGAAAGGAGAGTGGCCGCACCCCTCCCCATGGACTAGTCCGAATTGGACTAGGAAAGGGGGGCGCCCCCTTCCTTCTTTCTCCTTCTCCCTTCCCTTCTCCTATTCCAACAAGGAAAGGAGGAGTCCTACTCCCGGTGGGAGTAGGACTCCCCCCTTGGCGCGCCCTCCTCCTTGGCCGGCGGCCTCCCCCTTGCTCCTTTATATACGGGGGCAGGGGGGCACCCCATAGACACAACAATTGATCATTGATCTCTTAGCCGTGTGCAGTGCCCCCCTCCACCATATTACACCTCGATAATATCGTAGCGGTTCTTAGGCGAAGCCCTGCGTCGGTAGAACATCAACATTGTCACCATGCCGTCGTGCTGACAAAACTCTCCCTCAACACTCGGCTGGATCGGAGTTCGAGGGACGTCATCGAGCTGAACGTGTGCTGAACTCGGAGGTGCCGTGCGTTCGGTACTTGATCGGTCGGATCGTGAAGACGTACGACTACATCAACCGCGTTGTGTTAAACGCTTCCGCTATCGGTCTACGAGGGTACGTGGACAACACTCTCCCCTCTCGTTGCTATGCATCACCATGATCTTGCGTGTGCGTAGGAATTTTTTTGAAATTACTACGTTCCCCAACAGGAGCATCCAATGGTGCACACATACGATCCGTGGGGTTTGGGTTCTGGCCAGTCAGAACACAGGACTTAGATCGAGCGCGCAGCAGGGGCGGGGGATATCATACGGAAACCAACATTCGGTGGAAACCGGTGAAAACCACGAGAAAAAGATGTTTTGAAGTTTCAAATATTTCAAAAAAATGCGGGATGTTAAGAGGATGATGTTTTATTGGCACACAAAATTTCAAGTTGAAACACATTAAGAGATGTGAGCTATGAAAAAGACAAAATCAGTGTTGAATAGTGCCGAATAGTAATGTCACTATTCAGGGCGGAATTTCTCTTTTTCATAGCTCACATCTCGTAATGTTTTTCAACTTGAAATTTTGTGTCGCAATAAAACATCACCTTCTTAACATCGCACTTTTTTTTCATATTTTTATGAAACTTTAAAATATGGTTTCCACGAAGTTTTCATTGAATATCGGCTTTCGTGAGTGAACCGTGTGCTATTTTAAAACATTTCGTGAGAAGAATCTCGGGTTTAAATCCCAGTAAATCCAAAACTAAGCTGAAAATCGTGAAACCTGCCATGGTGTCACGACATATATCGCACTTATATGTCGAGGAATTTTTTGTCCATTGTGGCACAAGTTTTATTACAAGCCTCTTACAAACCGGAGCTTCTCTCAAAGAAGCCTCGTAGTTCCGATAGGGTAACGTGTCCCCCTTGTGGGCGAAACGTAATCACTGCCTCTTTTCACCTTGTATTTTCATCTACGGGCAACATGGAACGATAGGATATCCGTGCTGTAATTTAAACTTATTCAGGGTTCGTTTGGCCTTTTTATACACTAATTGAGTTTCCTAGGCGTTTAATGTCCATAATTCAAATCTGAACTACAAATACATGCTCCAATTCACCAAAATGGCTAGAAAAATTATACATGTGTCCTTCTGTGCATGTTTAGGTTCCATGCCAGGAATGGGAACGAATTACAACCGTACTGGTGTCAAGGCTCGTACTCAAACATTTCGAATCTTGGTTTTTAAGTCCCCGTAAATCCTAAACTCACCAGAAAGTCATCAAAGGTGGCATGGTGTCACGTCATGGCACATATATGTCGTGGTAAAAACATTGTCCAATTTGGGCCAAGCTTTATTACAAACCTCTTACAAAAAATGGAGCTTCTCTCAAAGAAGCCTCGTGGTTCTGATAGGGAAACGTGTTCCCCTTGTGGGTGAAATGTAATCACTGCCTCTTTTTGCCTTGTATTTTCTTCCATTGGCAACATGGAACCACAGGATATCCGTGCTGAAATGTAAACTTATTCAGGGTTCGTTTGGCCTTTTTATACACTAATTGAGTTTCCTAGGCATTTAATGTCCATAATTCAAATCTGAACTACAAATACATGCTCCAGTTCACCAAAATGGCTAGAAAAATTATACATGTGTCCTTGGGTGCATGTTTAGGTCTCATGCCAGGAATGGAAACGAATTACAACCGTACCGGTGTCCAGGCTCTTCCTCAAACATTTCGAATCTCGGTTTTTAAGTCCCCATAAATCCTAAACTCACCAGAAAGTCATCAAAGGTGGCAAGGTGTCATGTCATGGCACATACATGTCGTGGTAAAAACATTGCCAATTTGGGCCAAGCTTTATTACAAACCTCTTACAAACCGGAGCCTGTCGCAAGAACCCTCGTGGTTTTGATAGGGAAACGTGTCCCCTTGTGGGCCAAACGATAATCACTCCCTCTTCTAGCCTCGTATTTTTTTCTACGCTGAACATATATTGCCAATTACACGAAACAACTGAAGATTCGCGCTGAACATTGAAATTATTCAGGGTTTGTTTGACCTTTTGTATTCATTAATTGAGTTTTCAAGGCATTTAATGTCCATCATTCAAATCTGAACTACAAATACATGCTCCAGTGCACCAAAATGGCTAGAAAAACGTTCATGTTTCCTTGGGGTGCATGTTTAGGTCCCATGGAACGAATGGGAACGAATTCAACCGCCTCGCCGTCCTGGCCTGGCCACAAACATTGCGAATCTCGGTTTTTAAATGTCTGTAAATCCAAAACTCACCAGAAATCATGAAACTTGGCATGGTGTCACTACATGGTATATATAATTGTCCAATTTGGGCAAAGCTATATTACAAGCCTTTTACAAACCGGAGCCTGTCGCAACCCTCGTGGTTCCGGTAGGGAAACATGCCCCTCTTGTGGGCGAAACGATAATCAATGCCTCTTCTCGCCTTGAACTTTGTTTTCTACAGGCAACATAGAATAACAGGAGTGTCGGGCAGAAATTCGAAATTGTTCAGGGTTCATTTGGCCATTGTATATATATTACTAATTACTAAGTTTTCTATGCATTTAATGTAGTCCATAATTCAAATTTGAACTACAACCACATGCTCCAGTGAAGCAAAATGGGTGGGAAATCGTACATGTGTCATTGGGTGCATGTTTAGGTCTCGTTTAAGGAATGAGAATGAATTACAAACTTGTCGTCATCCTGAAACAATGAGAATCTCGGTTTTTAAATCCCAGTAAATAAAAAACACACCCAAAAAACATGTAACTTGGCATGGTTTCATGACATGGCACATATATGCCGTGGTAAAAAAAAGCATCCAGTTTGAGAAGAGGCGCACACATTAGTAGCCAACGAAGTCCTTTTTGAAACAAAAAGCTGACACGTTAATATCGCAAACGGTTGTATTATATTTACCGTGTCGAAATTTAACCATACTCGGTGGCATGCGTGCAGCTGTTTGATTAGACGGGACGAGCGCGAGAAGTCTGCCGTGCAGGTTCAACGGGACGCGTGCGAGCTGTCCACCACGCAGGCTCGACGGGACACGTGCATCATGTCCACCTCGCAGGCTCGACGGGACACGTGCGAGCAGCAAGGCCGCCCATGTTCACCGGGAAGCGAGCTCTTTGACCTCCATGCACCAGCCGCCGCCCGCCTCGCTCACAACTTCTCCATTAATTGGTTAATTAAAGCACCTGGACGGAGGGTGTTTGCTTGTGATCCCATGGCAGCATTTGCTTTGTTCATCTTTTCAACTAGTAGTATTCCGCCCTAATTTAAATTGCCACATAGGGCAACGGATAATACGACCGCAAATAAAATGGCAACGGATAATACGACGACAAATTTACAATGGCGCACATAATAATTGTCTTACATATTCTGGATAATTGAAAATGCCACATGCGGCAAAGCCCGGAAGACACGGGGGCAAGAGAAGAAGGAAATTGCAGAACACGATCTGGGTCGCTACTGTCTCTACTCGTCGATGGATCGCCGGGCGGTGAAATCCTCCAGCCCCTTCTTCAATTCCTCACGACTTTGCTTGAAAGCAGCCATGGATTCCTCCACCTCCTGCTCGCGCTCGATCAGGAGCTTCCTCAAGCCACCCATCAGTTCCTCGACGACCGCTTTTAGCGTCATCTCCGAGGCACTGCTCTGCTCATGCAACATCTTCTAGCCGACGGCCTCCTCCTCCTTCTCGGCGACCAACTTGAGGAGCTTCGCATTGTCGTCCATGAGTTGCTCGACGAGGCCGGCCGCCTTGTCAACCGAGGCATCGCTGATCTTGAGCAGCTTCATCAAGCCATCGACCAGCTCCTGCTGCATAGTGACGCCAGCGAGAATGTCGTCATCGCCGGCGAAGGACTTCAGGAACGCCGGCTCGTCGCGATGGCCGACGCTGCGAATGCGCTTGTGAGAGCCCTGGCGTGCCCGCGAGAGCTCGTTCGAGGGCTCCGCGGCACGCCGGGACATCTCTCCTGCGGCTGCGGCTTCGCGGCGGGACCTCTCTAGTGCTTCCGCGGCCTTGGTCTTTGCTGCGTGGTTATATGTCCACCCTAAACTCCTCCTACCGGTCATGGCGGAACGATTTGACAGAGAAAACCAGTTTTGTGGGTGATGAGGAGAGGAACTGTGAAGTAATTTTCGAGTGGGTAGTTTTTATAACCCGGTGCTAAGTGTGAACACATATTAGTTTGATAGGTGTGAACAGATTTGCAATTACTTATTGTGTTGTAATCAGCAATGTGATGAGAAACAAGGTCAAACTTTATTGATGGCAGAAGGTTGACCACGTGGTTGCTTGCCGTTGAGGCGGCCGCGGCGTGCTCCGCTCTGGCGTCCCTGCGCGCGCTCTGCTCGCCGTTGAGGCAAAGTTACAATGACAACTGTTAATGATTCTTAATAATTGTCTTACATATTCAGGATAATTTAAAATGCCAAATGCGGCAAGGCCCAGAACACTCACGACCTACATATGCATACAATTATAATAAAATATAAGCTAAAAGGCTGAGTTGGCGGCCTTCCGACGATGGTCTTCTTGGACTCCATGATCAGCATAGCACCCTTGCGGCCATTCACTCCGAGTGTGCCGACCCGCCTCCGCCTACGGAGCTGCTGGCGCTGGGAGGCTCTTGGGGCTACTGGGCCTCTTCCAGAAGAGCTTGACAGCGTGCAATCGCGCGCATGACAACTCCGTGGAACCGCTCCATTTCCATGTCTCTAGCCTGGTAGCAAATTCTGTCGATCACCTGCATCCTCAAGATATCACGTTGGCGATGTTCTACTTCGTCGGGGACGTCAACTCCGCCAAGGATGTGCTCGAGCCTGGCAACCACATCATGGCCGCCGCGGTTGACACGGCCGCCACGGGCAATGATGAAGCCGTAGGCTGCCTTTATCTTGACTGAATCGCAGAGGTCCTCTGCCCATTCCTTGCGGGGCATCAGGCTCTCGATGAGCACTGGTGAAGGCAGCTCTTCGGGTGGGTCGTCGATCATGCCGCCGAGCAGCTCTGGATCTTTTGCACGGTGGATGGCAAACTGCTCATCACACCTCCTCTGCAATATGTCGATTGTGCTCCCAAGGACTGTGACGCCGATATCGCTGCCGATGGGCCATGGTGCCTGCACCGGCCGATGAAGCTCTTGCTCCCCTACCTGCTCCGGCTCGTTCTCCTCGCCGAAGATGTAACGCAGGTAGGCATCGACGTTGAAGCTTTGGTCGTTGCCTGGCATGCTTGGAATAACTAATGGTAGATGGGTGAGGACTAGATCTTCGCAGAGTATCGCGGCGGTGCGTTGCCTCCTGGGTTATATGCAGCAAGCCGTTAGCTGGTGGCGGGAAACCGGTGAGGGAATAGGCGTGGATTTTACAATTCATCCATGTGGAGCGTGGGAAGCATTCGCTGGACCCTGGGAAGACTAAGTGGAGCACACACACAACCCGAATACCATATCCGGTGCCATGTGTTATTTATCACACAAGTGTTAACATAAGGAAACGTGTGTGTAACTTACTAATCATTGCACACGAGTACTCGCAGACGCATCGTGTGCGATATTCCTAGACACCGCAAGCAACTAGTTTGCATATTTCAAAGTTTTTTGTACACACAGAATCGCACACGAACTAACTATATTAACCATCTGTGTTGTAATTTCTCATCGCAAACAGTTCATCCGAGTCGGCTGTTTGCCACGTAGTTTCTGTGTCGTTCGCTAATCGAAAACAGTTCATCCGAGTGAACCGTATGCCCAATATCACACACACCTTGATCTGGCTAACCGTTTATGTTGCACTCCCTAATAGCAAATGGTTCATCGGAGCGAACTGTATGCCGTATATCGCACACACATTGATATGGCTGCCCATTTCTGTTGTTCTGCCTCATCGCAAACAGTTCGAACGGGTTAACGGTATGCCCTTCATCGCACAACAACTAAAACCTGAACCGTGTTTGATGCACCCGTCATCGAAAATGTTTTATACATTTCTGACGGTTTTCATACAACACTGTTTGCGATTATGGCATCGCACACAGTTTCTCGAAGGGTCTCTGATTGTAGTGTCGCGTTAGCAGCATCCTGCAGTAGTGTTAATGTTTCCAACATCTTCTTGTGCAGTTCCACTAAAATATATGTTATCTTGAAAGAAGATCCCTGTTTGCACAAGTAGAGATAATTACATATTACATTAAGAGTGGCATCAAATCAGTGGCAAAACAATTGCTCGTTCCAGCCATAGCAATAAATTAAGATGCAAAACTATATCATTACTTGTGTCATCACAGTTCCGGTGCTTCATTACAGCACCGGGAGTTGATTTTTGTTTTTCTTCCGCTTGTTCTTCCCCTTCATCACTTGGTTCGATAACAGACAAGCTTCGCCTTCAATATAAGATTTGGCATGTCAATTATGGAGCACAAGTATAACACTAAACAACGACATTAATTTTCTGATGGAAGTGGCAAAATACAGGCCAACAGTTGTGAAATATCCTTATCTTACCTCAATGGGATATTATGGTGCACATACAGATTGGAAGTCTTGTCTCCATTTGTGCAGTTCACTAAAATCAAGCAACATTACCATATAAGTAGCACAACATATGGAAGCACACTGCACAATCATGTGAAAGAGGGCTAGTACTGACCTCTCATGACGCGGAATTCAAACAACTCACAAGAAGAAGATCTGAAACAAATTTGCCAACACGGATAGGAAGTCAGATCTCCTCTTGTGCAGTTCCACTAAGATCAAGAAAATCAGGCAACGTTGTCGGTGTGACATTTTGGTTGAACTGCACAAAACACTCTTAAAACAAAAGTGTTTTGTGCAGTGCAACAAAAGGTCACAATAGCAATGAGGTGAAGTAGATAACCCTGTTTTCACAGAGGTGCAAAGGAAACAACTAGTGGTCAATAACGGTGGATGACACAGAAGCCAACAAAAAGAAGCATCTAACTTATCTAAATTAGAAAGAAAGTAAGACAGTAGCATTTTGGTGGCATTGATTCATATTAAGAGAGAGATTATATTCACAATAAAATTTGTTAAACATGTAATTTGCTTTTAACTGTGGCATTGCTTCAATTGCCTAGCGGCATTATTAGAGGGTGTTTGTTTACAGGGACTTTTTGGTGTAGGGACTAAAAAAGTCCCTTTTAGTCCCATCTAAACCAAACAGGAGGGACTTTTAGGGACTAAAAGTGGCCATTGATGTCGCTTGAAGCTACATCGGTATTTCCCCAAAGAGGAAGGGATGATGCAGCACAGCGGCGGTAGGTATTTCCCTCAGATATGAAACCAAGGTTATTGAACTAGTAGGAGAACCAAGCAACACAACGTAAACAGCCCCTGCACACAAATAACAACCACTCGCAACTCGACGCGTTAAAGGGGTTGTCAACCCCTTCCGGGTAATGGCGCCAGAAATTGGTGCGTGGACAGGAGAAAGTTGTAATAGATTGAATAAATAGGTCGCAAATAAAATAAAGTGCAGCAAAGTATTTTTGTATTTTTGGTTTAATGGATCTGAAAATAAATGCAAAGGAACAGTGGATCGCACAGGCAAATATATGAGAAAAAGACCCGGGGTCGTAGGTTTCACTAGTGGCTTCTCTCGAGAAAATAGCAAAACGGTGGGTGAACAAATTACTGTTTTGAAATTGATAGAACTTCAAATAATCATGACGATATCCAGGCAATGACAATTATATAGGCATCACATCCAAGATTAGTAGACCGACTCCTGCCAGCATCTACTACTATTACTCCACACATCGACCGCTATCCAGCATGCATCTAGTGTATTAAGTTCATGGAAAAACGGAGTAATGCAATAAGAACGATGACATGATGTAGACAAGATCTATCTATGTAGAGATAGACCCCATCGTTCTATCCTTAGTAGCAACGATACATACGTGTCGGTTCCCCTTCTGTCACTGGGATCAAGCACCGTAAGATCAAACCCACTACAAATCACCTCTTCCCGTTGCAAGATAAATAGATCAAGTTGGCCAAACAAAACCCAAATATCGGAGAAGAAATATGAGGCTATAAGAGATCATGCATAAAAGAGATCAAAGAAACTCAAATACTTTCATGGATATAAAAAGATATAACTGATCATAAAATCAAAGTTCATCAGATCCCAACAAACACACCGCAAAAAGAGTTACATCATATGGATCTCCAAGAGACCATTGTATTGAGAATTCAGCGAGCGAGAGGACGCCATCTAGCTACTAACTACGGACCCGAAGGTCTACAAAGAACTACTCACGCATCATCGGAGAGGCACCAATGGAGGTGGTGAACCCCATCCGAGATGGTGTCTCGATTGGCTCTGGTGGTTCTGGACTCTGCGGCGGCTGGATCAATATTTTGTCGACTCCCCGAGGGTTTTGGGAATATTGGGGTATTTATAGAGCAATGAGGCGGTCCGAGGGGCACCCGAGGTGGACACTACCCACCAGGGCGTGCCTGGGCCTCCTGGCGCGCCCTGGTGGGTTGTGCTATCCTCGGAGCACCCCCCAGGCGCAGCCAGGGCCCATTATGTGTCTTCTGGTCCATAAAAATTCTTTGTAAAGTTTCGTTGCATTTGGACTCCGTCTGATATTGATTTCCTGCGATGTAAAAAACATGCAGAAAACAAGAACTGGCACTTGGCACTATGTCAATAGGTTAGTACCAAAAAATGATATAAAATGATTATAATGTTGGGGAACGTAGCAGAAATTCAAAATTTTCCTACGTGTCACCAAGATCAATCTAGGAGATGCTAGCAACGAGAGGGGAGGAGTGCATCTACATACCCTTGTAGATCGCGAGCGGAAGCGTTCAAGAGAACGGGGTTGATGGAGTCGTACTCGTCGTGATCCAAATCACCGATGATCCTAGCGCCGAACGGACGGCACCTCCGCGTTCAACACACGTACGGAGCGGGGACGTCTCCTCCTTCTTGATCCAGCAAGGGGGGAGGAGAAGTTGATGGAGATCCAGCAGCACGACGACGTGGTGGTGGAAGTAGCGGGATCCCGGCAGGGCTTCGCCAAGCGCAAGCGGGGAGGAAGAGGTGTCACGGGAGGGAGGGAGGCGCCAGTGCTTGGGGGTGCTGCTCCCATGCGCCTCCCCACTATATATAGGGGTGGAGGGGGCTGGTTTCTTGCCCTCCAAGTCCATTGGGGCGTTGGGAAAGGTGGGGGAAAGAAATCCCATCATTTCCCTTCCCCACCGATTGTTATCCCCCTTTTTTAGGGATCTTGATCTTATCCCTTCGGGATATGATCTTATTCCTTCTAAGGTGGGATCTTGGTGCACCTTGACCAGGGGTGTGGGGCCTTGCCCCCACTACCCACGTTCATGTGGGTCCCCCCATGCAGGTGGGCCCCACTTTGGAACCTTCTAGAACCTTCCCGGTGTAATACCGAAAAATCCCGAACATTTTCCGGTGGCCAAAATAGGACTTACCATATATAAATCTTTACCTCCGGACCATTCCGGAACTCCTCGTGACGTCCGGGATCTCATCCGGGACTCCGAACGACTTTCGAATTTCAGCATACTAATATCTCTACAACCCTAGCATCACCGAACCTTAAGTGTGCAGACCCTACGGGTTCGGGAGACATGCAGACATGACCGAGACGACTCTCCGGTCAATAACCAACAGCGGGATCTGGATACCCATGTTGGCTCCCACATGTTCCACGATGATCTCATCGGATGAACCACGATGTCGAGGATTCAATCAATCCCGTATACAATTCCCTTTGTCAATCGGTACGTTACTTGCACGAGATTCGATCGTCGGTATCCCAATACCTTGTTCAATCTCGTTACCGGCAAGTCACTTTACTCGTACCGTAATGCATGATCCCGTGACCAACACTTGGTCACATTGAGCTCATTATGATGATGCATTACCGAGTGGGCCCAGAGATACCTCTCCGTCATACGGAGTGACAAATCCCAGTCTCGATTCATGCCAACCCAACAGACACTTTCGGAGATACCTGTAGTGCACCTTTATAGCCACCCAGTTACGTTGTGACGTTTGGTACACCCAAAGCATTCCTACGGTATCCGGGAGTTGCACAATCTCATGGTCTAAGGAAATGATACTTGACATTAGAAAAGCTCTAGCAAACGAACTACACGATCTTGTGCTATGCTTAGGATTGGGTCTTGTCCATCACATCATTCTCCTAATGATGTGACCCCGTTATCAATGACATCCAATGTCCATGGTCAGGAAACCATAACCATCTATTGATCAACGAGCTAGTCAACTAGAGGCTTACTAGGGACATGTTGTGGTCTATGTATTCACACATGTATTACGGTTTCCAGTTAATACAATTATAGCATGAACAACAGACAATTATCATGAACAAGGAAATACAATAATAACCATTTTATTATTGCCTCTAGGGCATATTTCCAACAGTCTCCCACTTGCACTAGAGTCAATAATCTAGTTCACATCACCATGTGATTAACACTCAAAGTTCACATCTCCATGTGACTAATACCCAAGAGTTTACTAGAGTCAATAATCTAGTTCACATCACCATGTGATTAACACTCAATGAGTTCTAGGGTTTGATCATGTTATGCTTACGAGAGAGGTTTTAGTCAACGGGTCTATAACATTCAGATCCGTGTGTGCTTTACAAATCTCTATGTCATCTTGTAGATGCAGCTACCACGCGCTACTTGGAGCTATTCCAAATAACTCCTCTACTATACGAATCCGGTTCACTACTCAGAGTCATCCGGATTAGTGTCAAAGTTTGCATCGACGTAACCCTTTACGACGAACCCCCTTTCCACCTCCATAATCGAGAAAATTCCTTAGTCCACTAGATACTAAGGATAAGTTCGACCGCTGTCATGTGATCCCTTCCTGGATCACTATTGTACCCCTTGACTAACTCATGGCAAGGCACACTTCAGGTGCGGTACACAGCATAGCATATTGTAGAGCCTACGTCTAAAGCATAGGGGACGACCTTCGTCCTTTCTATTTCTTCTGCCGTGGTCAGGTCTTGAGTCTTACCCAATACTCACACCTTGTAACACAGCCAAGAACTCCTTCTTTGCTGATCTATTTTGAACTCCTTCAAAATCTTGTCACGGTATGTATTCATTTGAAAGTACCACTAAGCGTTTTTGATCTATCCTTATAGATCTTGATGCTCAATGTTCAAGTAGCTTAATCCAGGTTTCCATTAAAAACACTTTTCAAATAACCCTGGATGCTTTCCAGAAATTCTACATCATTTCTGATCAACAATATGTTAACAACATATACTCATCAAAAATTCTATAGTGCTCCCACTCACTTCTTTGGAAATACAAGTTTCTCATGAACTTTGTATAAACCCAAAATCTTTGATCATCTCATCAAAGCGTTCATTCCAACTCCGAGATGCTTACTCCAATCCTTAGAAGGATTGCTGGAGCTTTGCATACTTGTTAGCATCTTTCAGGATTGGCAAAACCTTCTGGTTGTATCACATACAACCTTTCCTCAAGAAAATCGTCGAGGAACAATGTTTTGACATCCCATCTGCAAGATTTCATAAATAATGCAGTAACTGCTAATATAATTCTAACAGACTCTTAGCATCGCTACAAGTGAGAAAGTCTCATTGCAGTCAACTCCTTGAACTTGCCGGAAAACATCTTAACGACAAGTCGAGCTTTCTTAATGGTGACACTTACCATCATTGTCTGTCTTCCCTTTAAAATCCATCTGTACCCAACAGCCTTACGACCATCAAGTAGTTCTTTCAAAGTCTATACTTTGTTTTCATACATGGATCCTCTCAGATTTTATGGCCTCGAGCCATTCGTCGGAATCAGGTCCCACCATCTCTTCTCCATAGCTCGTAGGTTCATTGTTGTCTAGCAACATGACTTCCAAGACAGGATTACGTACCACTCTGAAGTAGTACGCATCCTTGTCATCGTACGAGGTTTGGTAGTGACTTGATCCGAAGTTTCATGATCACTATCATAAGCTTCCACTTCAATTGGTGTAGGTGCCACAGGAACAACTTCCTGTGCCCTGCTACACACTAGTTGAAGTCATGGTTCAATAACCTCATCAAGTCTCCACCATCCTCCCACTCAATTCTTTCGAGAGAACTTTTCCTCGAGAAAGGAGTCGTTTCTAGAAACAATCACTTTTGCTTCCAGATCTGAAATAGGAGGTATACCCAACTGTTTTGGGTATTCTATGAAGATGCATTTATCGCTTTGGGTTCGAGCTTATCAGCCTGAAACTGTTTCACATAAGCGTCGCAGCCCCAAACTTTTAAGAAACGATAGCTTAGGTTTCTCTAAACCATAGTTCATACGGTGTTGTCTCAACGGAATTGTGTGGTGCCCTATTTAAAGTGAATGCGGTTGTCTCTAATGCCTAACCCATAAATGATAGTTGTAATTCGATAAGAGACATCATGGTATGCACCATATCCAATAGGGTACAGTTATGATGTTCGGACACACCATCACAATATGGTGTTCCAGGCGGTATTAGTCGTGAAACAATTTCCACAATTTCTTAATTGTGTGCCAAACTCGTAACTCAGATATTCATCTCTATGATCATATCACAGACATTTTATCCTCTTGTCACGACGATCTTCAACTTCACTCTGAAATTACTTGAACCTTTCAATAATTCAGACTTGTGTTTCATCAAGTAAATATTCTCAGCATCTACTCAAATCATCTGTGAAGTAAGAACATAACGATATCCACTGCGTGCGTCAGCACTCATTGGACTGCACACATCAAATGTATTACTTCCAACAAGTTGCTCTCTTGTTCCATCTTACTGAAAACGAGGCCTTTCAGTCATCTTGCCCATGTGGTATGATTTGCATGTCTCAAGTGATTCAAAATCAAGTGAGTCCAAATGATCCATCTGTATGGACTTTCTTCATGCATATATACTAATAGACATGGTTCGCATGTCTCAATCTTTTCAAAAACGAGTGAGTCCAAAGATCCATCAACATGGAGCTTCTTCATGCGTTTTATACCAATATGACTCAAGTGGCAGTGCCACAAGTATGTGGTATTATCATTACTATCTTATATCTTTTGGCATGAACATGTGTATCACTACGATCGAGATTCAATAAACCATTCATTTTAGGTGCAAGACCATTGAAGGTATTATTCAAATAAACAGAGTAACCATTATTTTCCTTAAATGAATAACCGTATTGCGATAAACATAATCCAATCATGTCTATGCTCAACGCAAACACCAAATAAAAATTATTTAGGTTTAACACCAATCTCGATGGTAGAGGGAGCATGCGATGCTTGATCACATCGACCTTGGAAACACTTCCAACACATATCGTCATCTCACCTTTAGCTAGTCTCCGTTTATTCCGTAGCCTTTTATTTCGAGTTACTAACACTTAGCAACCGAACCGGTATCTAATACCCTGGTGCTACTAGGAGTACTAGTAAAGTACACATTAATATAATGTATATCGAATATACTTCTGTCGACCTTGCCAGCCTTCCCATCTACGAAGTATCTAGGGTAGTTCTGCTTCAGTGACCGTTCCCCTCATTTCAGAAGCACTTAGTCTCGGGTTTGGGTTCAACCTTGGGTTTCTTCACTAGAGCAGCAACTGATTTGCCGTTTCATGAATTATCCCTTCTTGCCCTTGCCCTTCTAGAAACTAGTGGTTTTACTAACCATCAACAATTGATGCTCCTTCTTGATTTCTACTTCCGCGGTGTCAAACATCGCGAGTTTCTCAAGGATCATCATGTCTATCCCTGATATGTTATAGTTCATCACGAAGCTCTAATAGCTTGGTGGCAGTGACTATGGAGAACCATCACTATCTCATCTGGAAGATTAACTCCCACTCGATTCAAGTGATTGTAGTACTCAGACAATCTGAGCACATGCTCAACGATTGAGCTTTTCTCCCTTAGTTTGCAGGCTTAAGAAACTTGTCAGAGGTCTCATACCTCTTGACGCGGGCATTAGTCTGAAATCCCAATTTCAGTCTTTGGAACATCTCATACGTTCTGCGACGTTTCAAAACCGTCTTTGGTGCCACAATTTTAAACCGTTAACATCACACACTGAACTATCACGTAGTCATCAAAACGTGTATGTCAGATGTTCGCAACATCCACAAACGACGCTCGAGGTTCAGCACACCGAGCGGTGCATTAAGGACATAAGCCTTCTGTGCAGCAATGAGGACAATCCTCAGTTTACGGACCCAGTCCGCATAATTTCTACTATCAACTTTCAACTAAATTTTCTCTAGGAACATATCTTAGTAGAACTAAAGCGTAAGCTACGACATTATTTGCAAAGACCTTTTGACTATGTTCATGATAATTAAGTTCATATGATTATTTAATGAACTCCCACTTAGATAGACATCCCTCTAGTCATCTAAGTGATACATGATCCGAATCGACTAGGCCGTGTCCGATCATCACGTGAGACGGACTAGTCATCATCGGTGAACATCTCCATGTTGATCATATCTACTATACGACTCATGTTCGACCTTTCGGTCTCTTGTGTTCCGAGGCCATGTCTGTACATGCTAGGCTCGTCAAGTCAACCTAAGTGTTTTGCTTGTGTTCCGAGGCCATGTCTGTACATGCTAGGCTCGTCAACACCCGTTGTATGCGAACGTTAGAATCTATCACACCCGATCATCACGTGGTGCTTCGAAACAACGAACCTTCGCAACGGTGCACAGTTAGGGGGAACACATCTCTTGAAATTTTAGTGAGGGATCATCTTATTTATGCTACCGTCGTTCTAAGCAAATAAGATGTAAACATGACAAACATCACATGCAAATCATAAAGTGACATGATATGGCCAATATCATCTTGCGCCTTTGATCTCCATCTTCGAGGCGCGGCATGATCACCTTCGTCACCGGCATGACACCATGATCTCCATCATCATGATCTCCATCATCGTGTCTTCATGAAGTTGTCTCGCCAACTATTACTTCTACTACTATGGCTAACGGTTAGCAATAAAGTAAAGTAATTACATGGCGTTTTCATTGACACGCAGGTCATACAATAAATTAAGACAACTCCTATGGCTCCTGCCGGTTGTCATACTCATCGACATTCAAAGTCGTGATTCCTATTACAAGAACATGATCAATCTCATACATCACATATATAATTCAGCACATCCTTTTGGCCATATCACATCACATAGCATATCCTGCAAAAACAAGTTAGACGTCTTCTAATTGTTGTTGCATGTTTTACGTGGCTGCTATGGGTTTCTAGCAAGAACGTTTCTTACCTACGCAAAAGCCACAACGGTGATATGCCAATTGCTATTTACCCTTCATAAGGACCCTTTTCATCGAATCTGATCCAACTAAAGTGGGAGAGACAGACACCCGCTAGCCACCTTATGCATCAAGTGCATGTCAGTCGGTGGAACCTGTCTCACGTAAGAGTACGTGTAAGGTCGGTCCGGGCCGCTTCATCCCACAATGCCGCCGAATCAAGATAAGACTAGTAACGGCAAGCAAATTGAACAAATCATCGCCCACAACTACTTTGTGTTCTACTCATGCATAGAATCTACGCATAGACCTGGCTCTGATACCACTGTTGGGGAACGTAGCAGAAATTCAAAATTTTCCTACGTGTCACCAAGATCAATCTAGGAGATGCTAGCAATGAGAGGGGAGGAGTGCATCTACATACCCTTGTAGATCGCGAGCAGAAGCGTTCAAGAGAACGGGGTTGATGGAGTCGTACTCGTCGTGATCCAAATCACCGATGATCCTAGCGCCGAACGGATGGCACCTCCACGTTCAACACACGTACGGAGCGGGGACGTCTCCTCCTTCTTGATCCAGCAAGGGGGGAGGAGAAGTTGATGGAGATCCAGCAGCACGACGGCGTGGTGGTGGAAGTAGCGGGATCCCGGCAGGGCTTCGCCGAGCGCAAGCGGGGAGGAAGAGGTGTCATGGGAGGGAGGGAGGCGCCAGGCCTTGGGGGTGCTGCTCCCATGCGCCTCCCCACTATATATAGGGGTGGAGGGGGCTGGTTTCTTGCCCTCCAAGTCCATTGGGGCGTTGGCAAAGGTGGGGGAAAGAAATCCCATCATTTCCCTTCCCCACCGATTGTTATTCCCCTTTTTTAGGGATCTTGATCTTATCCCTTCGGGATATGATCTTATTCCTTCTAAGGTGGGATCTTGGTGCGCCTTGACCAGGGGTGTGGGGCCTTTCCCCCACTACCCACGTTCATGTGGGTCCCCCCATGCAGGTGGGCCCCACTTTGGAACCTTCTAGAACCTTCCCGATACAATACCGAAAAATCCCGAACATTTTCCGGTGGCCAAAATAGGACTTACCATATATAAATCTTTACCTCCGGACCATTCCGGAACTCCTCGTGACGTCCGGGATCTCATCTGGGACTCCGAACGACTTTCTAATTTCCGCATACTAATATCTCTACAACCCTAGCATCACCGAACCTTAAGTGTGTAGACCCTACGGGTTCGGGAGACATGCAGACATGACCGAGACGACTCTCCGGTCAATAACCAACAGCGGGATCTGGATACCCATGTTGGCTCCCACATGTTCCACGATGATCTCATCGGATGAACCACGATGTCGAGGATTCAATCAATCCCGTATACAATTCCCTTTGTCAATCGGTACGTTACTTGCCCGAGATTCGATCGTCGGTATCCCAATACCTTGTTCAATCTCGTTACCGGCAAGTCACTTTACTCGTACCGTAATGCATGATCCCGTGACCAAACACTTGGTCACATTGAGCTCATTATGATGATGCATTACCGAGTGGGCCCAGAGATACCTCTCCGTCATACGGAGTGACAAATCCCAGTCTCGATTTGTGCCAACCCAACAGACACTTTCGGAGATACCTGTAGTGCACCTTTATAGCCACCCAGTTACGTTGTGACGTTTGGTACACCCAAAGCATTCCTACGGTATCCGGGAGTTGCACAATCTCATGGTCTAAGGAAATGATACTTGACATTAGAAAAGCTCTAGCAAACGAACTACACGATCTTGTGCTATGCTTAGGATTGGGTCTTGTCCATCACATCATTCTCCTAATGATGTGATCCCGTTATCAATGACATCCAATGTCCATGGTCAGGAAACCATAACCATCTATTAATCAACGAGCTAGTCAACTAGAGGCTTACTAGGGACATGTTGTGGTCTATGTATTCACACATGTATTACGGTTTCCAGTTAATACAATTATAGCATGAACAACAGACAATTATCATGAACAAGGAAATATAATAATAACCATTTTATTATTGCCTCTAGGGCATATTTCCAACATATAAAACGTCCAAGATTGATAATATAATAGCATGGAACAATCAAAAATCATAGATACGTTGGAGACGTATCAGCATCCCCAAGCTTAACTCCTACTCGTCCTTGAGTAGGTAAGTGATAAAAACAGAATTTTTGATGTGGAATGCTTCCTATCATGTCATATCATATTCTTTTCTTTATAGCATGGACATTTGGACTTTTATGTGATACAGAACAATAGTCTAGTTTTGACATGATAATTTAAATACTCAAGCATATCAATAAGCAACCATGTCTTTCAAAATATGAATGCTAAAATAAGTTATCCCTGGCCCATCATGCTCAACCATTGATCCATTCATGAAACACACTCGCATATTAGCTACACCCAATACTCAAGTATGATCATATTGCCTCTTAGTTGGTGCTTTTATAAAAGAAGATGGAGACTCAAATTCAAAAATAAAAATTGCATAAAGTAAAAGAAAGAACCTTCGTAGAGGGAAGTAGGGATTTGTAGAGGTGCCAGAGCTCAAAGCAAAAAACTTAGAGATAAAACATTTTGGGAGGTGTATCCTTCCCACCAATGAAAACGACTTAGAGTTCCCAACACTTTCCTTGCTAGATATATCATAGGCGGTTCCCAAACAGAAAATAAAGTTTATTCCCTTTTCCACCATACTTTCACTTTCCATGGCTAGTCGTATCCACAGTTGCCCTCCATACCAACACTTTCCAAGGAATTTATTATTTGACAACATAAAGTAAATTCATTTTTCATTTCGAGACTGGGCATCCCTAAACCTTTGCCTTACTCTCGTGCAATGACAAGTGAATAAACACTCATCGTGAGAACAACACATCCAGCATGGAAAATATTAGACACCACTCACCGCTCCGTGAGCGAAACGAACACACAAAAGAGAAGTTTATTTTGAGAATTAGAGATGGCACATACAAAATTTCTTAGAACGGCAAAAGAATACCGCATATAGGTAGATATAGTGGACTCATGTGGCAAAACTGGTTTAAAGGATTTTAGATGCACAACTAGAGATCATACTTAGTGCAAAATGAAGGCTAGCAAAAGATTGGGAAGCGACCAACCAAGAAACGAATAATCTCATAGGCAAGCATTAAGCCTAATTAACACCGAATAATGCACCACAAGTAGGATATAATTTCATTGCATGACTATTGACTTTCGTACTTGCATAGGGAATCACAAACCTTAACACCAATATTCTTACTAAAGCATAATTACTCATCAACATAACTCACATATCACATCATCATATCTTAAAACTATTACTAAGGATCAAGTTTATTTTGTCCAATGATCTTCATGAAAGTTTTTATTATATCCTTCTTGGATATCTATCACTTTGGGACTAATTTTCATGTGTTGCTTTACATAAGCTCAAATAAATATAAGTGAAGATCATGAGCATAATTTTTCTTTCTCTCAAATTAATTTAAGTGAAGCAAGCAAGAATTTCTTGAAAATTTTACTAACTCTCAAATAAATCGCACCTTATCTCTATTAGTTCATTACTAGGGGTAACATGGTCTTTTAGCATATCATTTAATAACCTCTAGTCCATGTTTAGTCCCTGGAACCAAGCAAGTAGGGACTAGGGACTTTTTAGTTGGGACTAAAAAAGTCCTAGGACTTTTAACCAAATAGGGCCTTAGATTAATAACAGCTAAAGAGTTGCACGAGTCAGTGGACGCACCAGCACCATGTGCATCTACCGATGTATAAAGGGGTGATGCACAGTCTGTTGCAACAAAGAACAAACAACCAAGGAGCATATTTGTGTTGGTCCCAGTTTTGTTATCTTTAGACACCTTTCCCTATGTGAGGGCAGCAAATCTAGTCCTGCTCAGATTCTACAGCCTTGTCCCTCGAAACAAAAAGATCAATTCATTACAGATGTGCGTACTGCCTTTGTCATTGTTTTCTCTTTTCGACCAACGTAGGTGCTGTATAGCCAGTCTGTACTACTTTCCCCCTTCCTTTCCTCTTTGAACCACGTCCTAGATTCATGCTACCCACTACTTTCCCCCTTCCTTTCCTCTTTGAACCACGTCCTAGATTCATGCTATACAACTTTCCCCACTACTTTCCTGTTTGATCCAACACCTAGATCCGAGTGCAGAAGCAGAAAAAGCCCACATGCAGCTAGAGCAATGCATGTGGAATAAGTAAAT
Organism: Triticum aestivum; assembly: GCF_018294505.1. NCBI lineage: Eukaryota > Viridiplantae > Streptophyta > Magnoliopsida > Poales > Poaceae > Triticum > Triticum aestivum. The sequence continues at coordinate 219,927,798 of NC_057808.1, forward strand.
TATACCTTAAGATTCTTGGGGTGTGGCTCAGTGGGCGGCCGGAGGCCGATCTGCCCATACTATGTATGGCAGCAAGGAAGAAGGGGTCGGAGGCCCTCCCGCGCCGCCGCTGGGTGAAAGAGAACAACTGCGCCGGTAGTGGATTCCCTCCCTCGCCGATGGCGACAGCGTTAAGCCTCCTTCCCTTCCCAACGGACTGATCCTGCCGGCTCTTTGACCAGCAGTGAGGGGAGAGAGAGAGAGAGGCCAACGAAGTCTTGTTTAGATCTGGAGAGGGTGAGAGAGTGTGAAGAGAGCAACTACAAGTGCTGAGGCTCCAGCGTGTATATATATAGTGGAGAGAGAGTGTGAAGAGTGCAAACCCTAGAAAACAAGCGCCGAGGCTGCAGCGTATATAGATGGAGTGGTTTTCTTTTTATCTCCATAAAAATCATTTTAAATGGTGCACAAAACGGAACTCTTTATTTAACGTAGTGAAGAAAAATACTAGGGGCAATGCTAATACGTGAAGAAAATTTAACGCTCAAAGGAGTCACCTCGCAACTAACGCTGCACGCCTCCCGGTCGCGCTACTAACGTTCACGTGTGGTACACAACCCTCCGAAGTGAACAACAACTGAACCACACACGATCAAAATATCGGAAAGGTGGGCTGCACCATCCTCCAATTTTAAAGATTTTGGGCACTTGTATTTGGCCTAAGTCAGTGTGCCACCGTATGTACTAAGGGTTACAATGGGTGCTAAGAAACTAGGGCGTATTGAGAGTAATTTCCATGGCGTTTATTTGTAGGGTCGCTTGCAAATTGTGAAACTCTATTCTCCTCTTATTTATTGGATGAGGCAAATCTTTTGCCTCCGTTTCGGAAAAATAAATGAGAAATTCAATTTTAATTATTTAGTTTGTACACTTTGCTCTCTTCCAATAATATTGGGCACTTGTATTTGACCTAAGTTAGTGTGCCACTGTATCTCGTACTACTCCCTCCGTCTAGGTGTAAGCCATGCTAGAAGGTGCAGTGGGACCAAGGTGCAAGCAGATTGGAGGAGAAGGAGAAACTTGACCGGTCCTTCCACCAATCAAAGCCCTGATTTCTGTATCTAAATGCAACAATTAATCACAACAATTAAGAGATGTCGTTTTAACTACCATGCAGGGCTGCATCATCTTACAGAAATGAGCTCCACCGTGTCACGTCTGTGGTTGGGGAAGACGCAAAAGACGCAAAGAGTGCTACTAGTACTACGTGCGTGGGTGCGTGCACCTCTTCTCTTCGAGAATGGTTATTAAAAGTATAGCCCACTACTGTACCACGCGGTTATTATATATGGGCAAAGAGTATAGGCAGTAATAATGACTAATAAGCCGTCAAATCACGAGGCCCACCTCTCTCTATGTTTGACCGAGGACGCAGCCATCATTTCACTCCTCGTTGAATATCCATCCGCTGCTACCTCCACAAATAAATAAAAATCCGCTTCTACCTCCGTAGCATGGTTAGTAATATAGCCATGTCAATCACGACGTAGAAATATCATTCACTAATACAATAGGGCTGGATCTAAGGCTGGTGACTTTTTTTTACTTTGTCTCTTTCTCTTTTTGTCTCATTTACTCATTTTACATAGGAGCACGTGTAGAGGATGGCTATTCCTTTCAATGGGACTTCTTCATGGGGTTTAAGACTAAGCAGCTCCGAATTATGCCCACTGCCCACCACTCTGAATCGTGCCATCTATGATAGGGAGTACTCCCGTTGCAACAATGAGGTCCACTAGGTCTAGCACGTCCTGTAAGAAGAGACTGTCACACAAAACATACATCTTGTTGCCTTCTTCCTCACACAATACGTACCACTGGTATGTAATACTAGTACTACTACTACTCGTTTTCTTATAAACCTTGCACTTGGCATCTCCAAAATATTAACCTTGCGCTTGGCTCTTCGCCTCTTCGGGAAGTCGAGCAATAATGGTACTGCAGTATATATCGTTCTGGCTATCTGAGACCAAATGATTTGATGCACGTCCACCATGTGGGTGAGGGTCGAGGGGCGGGGGCGAGGGAGAGTGCGTACTATTACGTCCGTTTCAATATGGACTACATACGGAGCAAAATGAGTGAATCTACACTCTAAAATACGTCTATATACATCAGTGTTTGGAGTATGTACTAGTAGTTCATATTGAAATCTACTAAAAGACATATATTTCAAATAGTATGATAATCTCTCTAACCAAGGTAGGGACGAGGAGTAAACGGACGGAGTAGTAAAATTTTCTCCTCGTCCTACGAGCCACAACGCGCGTGGGCGAGGGGGACGACGTACTAAGCAAGCTTCTCCTCATTCTGCGAGTTGACGTGACACATCAAAAATAATACGTACAGATCATCTCCAGTGTATAGAGCCTTGCCTCTAAGGTAGGCCCCACATGGTTTACCTCTTTTTAACATAACGCATTAAGTCGCAATTTGTTTGTTCACCTATGGTACACGATCCTCCATCAAGTGGACAACCAGTACACGTGTCAAATTACCACATGGGCTGCTTTTTCGTACAAAAATGAGCTCCACCGTGTACCCGCACGGGTGTGGTTGGGAAAGAGACGGGAGTACGTGCGCCGTGTGTGCACCTCTTCTCTTCGTGCACGTCCCCCACCTACGTGGGTGTGTGTGAGAGAGATACAAACCTAGACAGATGGCATGTGCGTTCGTGAGTGTTTTTTGTTGGGGTGTGATTTCGTGAATGTATTTGTGGGAATATGTGTCAAAGATATCTCAATCAAAATTTTGACACATGCAATGTGTGTGAAATAGAGGCCTATCTATATCATATATAGAGGGGGCGATCCACGAGAAGAGAGGGAGGGGTCATAGATATCAATAGAGTCGAAGAGAGGATCAAGTGGGTGGGTGCGGGATCGATGAAGAGAGCCATCGAAATTGTGCGTGTGCAAGTCAAAGATATAGGGCGACTGACCTACCAGAACGTCAGAGGGCACAGGGCAAGTTTGTGTGTGGCAGGGAGACATGACTAGAGCGCTCGATGTATCAGTGTGGGTGGGGGAGGGGGAGGCATAGACCTAACTAGAGAGGTAGATCGACTCGTATATGTGTTGAGAAGGAGAGACTCAGCTATGTCTTGAGGGAGATCGGTCGACATCCATACATAAGTGAAGGACAGGAAATAGGTTGGGACAGAGAGAGAGAGAGAGGGTGGGAGGGAGAGGGGTAGAGTGCTGGATGGGTGATGGAGTTGCTTCTCGAAGATGGTGGGAGAGGCCTACTAGACAAACTGAGGGTAGAACTGCAATATTATCAATAAGAGTGGGGATGTGTTTCTGTGTGTGCGTGTGCGTGATAGATGTGTCGGGACGCATGCATGGATGATGAAGGGGGACCATGTGTTTGGTAAGCAGACCTAACTAGATCGGTAGATCAATTGTTGTTTTTCGGAGGAAGGGAGAGACATAACTAATGAGGTAGATCGATGGACGCGTGCGAAAAACGAGTTATAACGACCTAGCTAGCTATATGTATAGCGGGAGATCGGTCGGTGTACATCCATTTGTTAGAGGCAAATAAGGCCCAGCGAGAGGGATAGACAGAGAGAATTGAGCTAGGAGGTGGTGCGAGAGGCCTACTAACTAGATAGGGGGAGGAGTGTGTGAGGGAGTCCTGGACTGAGGGGTCCTCGGGCGTCCGGACTGTTAGCCATGGGCCGGACTGATGGGCTGTGAAGACATGAAGACCGAAGACTACGCTCGTGTCTGGATGGGACTCTCCTTGGCGTGGAAGGCAAGCTTGGTAACCAAATATGTAGATTCCTTTCTTTGTAACCGACCTTGTGTAACTCTAGATCCTCCTGGTGCCTATATAAACCGGAGGACTTAGTCCAGAAACGGAGATACTCATTACCATCGTCATACAGGCTAGGCTTCTAGGGTTTAGCCATTACGATCTCGTGGTAGATCAACTCTTGTAATACTCATATCCATCAAGATCAATCAAGCAGGAAGTAGGGTATTACCTCCATAGAGAGGGCCCGAACCTGGGTAAACATCATGTCCCCTGTCTCCTGTTACCATAGACCTTAGACGCACAGTTCGGGACCCCCTACCCGAGATCCGCCGGTTTTGACACCGACATTGGTGCTTTCATTGAGAGTTCCACTGTGTTGTCCTCAAAAGGTCCGATAGCCCCTTCAATCGTCAACAATGACGCTGTCCAAGGAGAAACCTTCCTCCCCGGGCAGATCTTCGTGTTTGGCGGCTTCGCGCTGCGGGCCGACTCGCTTGGCCGTCTGGAGCAGATCGACAGCTACGCCCCTGGCCATCAAGTTAGATTCGGGAGCTTGAACTACGTCGCGGACGTCCGCGGAGACTTGATCTTTGCTGGATTCGAGACCGCGGCGATCGCTCCTGGTCACCCCGATGAACATGACCTAAATCTGTCATCGGACCGCATCCAGGAGATTGCTCCTGTAACTGCTGTGGCCATAGATCCGGAGCATATTGTGCCATCCAAGGACAGGAGGCTCAACCCCACCGCGGAGGCCGCAGATTCCACGGCGTTGGAGCCGAACATAGACCTAAAGTCACACGACGTCTTTGTCACCGGAACTCCGGACTCGTCTCTGGTTATAAACTCCGAGCCATGTGCATCCGTGGACGCCGAACTGGATCGCTTATCGATCTTTGAGTTTAGCGCCGCAGACATCTTCCAGCATTCGCCCTTGGGCGATGTGCTAAATTTGTTAAGAAATCTGTCCTTGGCGGGGGACTCACAGCCGAATTATGTCCGGTTCGAGCTGGAGGCTGTTGATGGGGGAGAATTCCACCTCCCACCCACCACCCACTTCATAGCCACTGTCAAAGACATAACCGACACGCCTGACTATGACTCCGAAGACATCGACGGTATGGACGACGATGCCGGAGACAAGGAGGCCCAAAACCCGCCGTTCACCGGAGATGGACGGCCACCTCCTCATATGACGTATACATGGTAGATACGCCGAAAAATAATAGCGGCGGTGACAAGGAAAACCCAGCAAAGGAGGACCCTCCTAAAACACAACCAAAGCGCCGGCGTCAGCGGCGCCGCTCTAAATCCCGCCGCAGCAGGGATAGCAACACCGGCACAGGAGACGACAACACTCCGGATGGTGCCGAAGACATAGAAGAACCCGATGAACAAACTGCCAAACAAGACAATCGGGAATCAGGGCATGCCAGCCCTGACGAACAGGCCATAGAAGAAGACTCGGAGGATGGTAGTTACCGTCCGCCCTCCGAGGAGGAGGTGAGCCTCGGCAACAAAGACTTCATCGTGCCTGAGGAGCCCCTGGAGCAGGAGCGCTTTAAGCTTCAGCTAATAGCCACTGCGAGGAGCCTGAAAAAGAAGCAGCAGCAGCTTTAAGCTGATCAAGACCTGCTCAATGACAGATGGACCGATGTCCTGGCAGCCGAGGAATATGGCCTTAAACGCCTAGCCAAAAGTTACCCGAAGCGCAGATTACTACCTCAGTTCGATGATGAGACGCCAGATCCCACACCAGCATCACGCAAAGCGGCTGATCGGCCACCGCGCTGATGGGATAAAACTGCAACCTGAGCCGAAAACCAGACTATCCCACCCCGCCGTAAAGGCAGGGATAAGAGATCTCGGGGCGATACATACGACCTCCATCAAGACCTGGATAGTAGAGCGGAGCATACAAGATCGATCTACGGATCGTGAGGACGTGCCTTAACGCGCGGGGACAGCTATCTATTCGGGCGTGACAAACCTAGTCACGCCCGAGCCGAAAACCGCAGATGGACTCCATCAGAGCTACGTCGCGATGCGGCCCGATATAGAGGCGCCGCACACCCTCTTTGCTTCACTGACGAACTAATGGACCACAAATTCCCAGAAGGGTTTAAACCCGTAAACATCAAATCATACGATGGAACAACCGATCCCGCGGTATGGATCGAGGATTTTATTCTCCACATCCACATGGCCCGCGGGGATGATCTTCACGCCATCAAATACCTCCCACTAAAACTTAAAGGGCTAGCCCGACATTGGCTAAACAATCTGCCCAAGAATTCTATTGGCAGCTGGGAGGACCTGGAAGAAGCTTTTCTCGACAACTTCCAAGGTACAAAGGTTCGGCCGCCAGATGCCGATGACTTAAGTCACATAGTTCAACAGCCCGGGGACTCAGCCAGGAAGTTCTGGACCAGGTTCCTAACTAAAAAGAACCAGATCGTCGACTGTCCGGATGCCGAAGACTTAGCGGCCTTTAAACATAGCATCCGCGACGAATGGCTCGCCCGCCACCTCGGCCAAGAAAAGCCAAAATCTATGGCAGCCCTCACGGCACTCATGACCCGCTTTTGCGCGGGTGAGGATAGTTGGTTGGCTCATAGCAAAAACACAGCCAGCGAGGCAGGCCCCTCTGAGGTTAAGAATAGTAACGGCAAGCTCCGACGAAACAGACACAAACGCCGAAGCAATAGTGATAATACCGACGACACTACGGTCAACGCCGGATTTAGCGGCTCCAAGTCAAGCCAGCAGAAGAAACCATACAAGAGAAACAATCAGGGACCATCCAGCCTGGACCGCATACTCGATCGCCCGTGCCAGATACATGGCACCTCAGACAAACCAGCCAACCATACCAACAGAGATTGTTGGGTTTTTAAACAGACCGGCAAATTAAACGTCGAGAACAGGGAAAAGGGATCGCAAAGCGAGGACGACGACGAGGAGCCCCGGCAACGGAACTCAGTGGGGCAGAAGAAGTTCCCCCCTCAAGTCAAAATGGTGAACATGATATATGCTACGCACATCCCCAAAAGGGAGCGCAAGCACGCACTAAGGGACGTCTATGCGATAGAGTCAGTCGCCCCAAAATTCAATCCATGGTCGTCATTCCCGATCACCTTTGATCGTCGGGATCACCCGACTAGTATCCGGCATGGCGGATCAGCCGCACTAGTACTAGACCCAATCATTGATGGATTCCACCTAACGCGAGTCCTCATGGACGGTGGCAGCAGCCTCAATCTACTCTATCAGGATACAGTGCACAAAATGGGCATTAACCCATCAAGGATCAAGCCAACGAAGACTACCTTCAAAGGAGTCATACCAGGTGTAGACGCCCGCTGTACGGGCTCAATCACACTAGAGGTTGTCTTTGGATCCCCCGACAACTTCCGAAGCGAGGAGTTAATATTCGACATCGTCCCATTCCGCAGTGGTTATCACGCACTGCTCGGGCGGACGGCATTCGCCCGGTTCAACGCGGTACTGCACTATGCTTATCTTAAGCTTAAGATGCCCGGTCCACGCGGCTTCATAACGGTCAACTGAAACACGGAACTCTCCCTCCGCACAGAGGAGCACATTGTCGCCCTAGCAGCAGAAGTACAGAGCGGCCTTCTCAAGCAGAACCGTAATCCGGCTGCCGAGCCCCTGGACATCATAAAGAGGGTCCGGACTACGCTACAACAGGACAGCTCGTCTCATCAAGAGCTCGACTAGCAATTTGGCCTCCGTCCCAGCCCCGATCAGGTAGTGGCATTCGTACCACGCGTGCATAATTGCGCACTAGAAATCCCATGGGCATCGACGGAGGCACAGCTAGCTTGTGGTCCACAGTTTGGCTCGACTGATCCCGGACACACATATACTGTCAATATTTCCTTTTTACTTTTCCAGGTTTATTTTACATAGGCCTTCTTCGACGGCCCGATCACCGATCGTGTCAAAGGATAAAAACACCAGGATGGCAAGAAGCAAAGACGTATAGGGGAAGCTCTAGAGGACAATTTAACGACCACTCTACCTGTTGTCAGGACCCACACGCAGCTCGCCCTTGGTCATGGCATGTTAAATAGCCGGATTGCTTATCGTACTATTTGTATTAATGCACTTCGACGCATTAATCCAATTATAATGGAAACAGTTCGTGGCTCAAGTTTAAGGGCCCAAGATATCACCTCTGCTTTCTTTCTGTTTTCCTTTAATAACTTATCTCCTAGCACCCATACACTTTGGTACACTTCATATTTGCTAGGGGCTCCAAGGCGCCCTACAATATGGCAACAAAGTCTGAACACTTTTTATAGTATAGTTCGGCACCCCGAATTTAGCATTATATGCATTGGCTCCGAATCATGTCTTTGGTCAATAGTTGGGTTGCCTGGCCCCTGTGCTTGCTACCTTATATTCCGCTATATCGGCTAAGGTAGTAAAGGGAGAACTACTACGATTGTGCCCTAGTTTATCCAAAGGAGCACCTCAGTAGAGAAAGCCGAAAACTGACTGTCATGATGCAGCGAGAGCCGGTCAGCTGTTCAGAGGTTGCAAATCATTCGAGATTTGTTCCGCGTTGCGCGAAGGATCGGCACTTCTCGATCAGTCGCATATAGCACTCTAGTTCGGAAACTAGGGGCTGCGTCAATGCTTTTATTGTCGAACTCCTATGGCTAAGTGAGGGCGTTACAGCCGAATAGTCTGGTTGCCTGGTTAGTTGCGCTAAACAACTCCTTCAAGGACCATATAAATGGATCAAGATTGTTTAGATTCCATCCCGAACACCTCCGTACTACCTACATGGGGGCAGAAGCCGACGGCTGGCCAACCCTCAGATTTCATATAAACACGGCCGCACAGGAGGTAAAATTAAAAACATAACAATCATTATATTACAAACCCACTTTGTTTCACCATACAAGGCAAAGACAACACGAATGTATTCATTCAAAAATAATGTCCTGCCCACACTGCGTTGCTACAATGCGAGACCCCTCCAGGATATCCGCGAAATAGCGCTCGGGTGTGCGGTGCTCCTTGCCCTCTGGCGGCCCCTGGGCCAGCTCGACGGCGTTCATCTTCGCCCACCACATCTTGCAACGGGCGAAGGCCATACGAGCACCCTCAATACAGGCCGATCGCTTCACGATGTCCAGCCGAGGACAGGCGTCCACCATCCGCCTCATGAGTCCGAAGTAGCTGTCGGGCATAGCTTCGGCTGGCCATAGCTGGATTATCAAATCCTTCATGGCTAGTTCGGCCACCCTATGCAGCTCCACCAGCTGTTTCAGCTGATCGGTGAAGGGCACGGGATGCTCTGGCACAAGATATTGCGACCAGAATAGCTTCTCCATGGAGCTCCCTTCTTCAGCTCGGAAGAACTCTGCGGCGTCGGACACACTTCGCGCAGATCAGCAAAAGCCCCTGGAGAACTCCGAATCCGGGTTAGTAAAAGATACTTACTCTTCGCATATTTGCTTTGCATACTGAATGCCTTACCTGCCGCAATCTTCCTTGCCTCCTAGACCTCTTGGAGGGCGCCCTGGGCCTCATTCCGGGCCGTCTCCGCGCTCTGATGAGCCTTGGAGAGTTAGGCCTCTTTAGCCGACGCGTCATGCTCCAAGGTTTCACACTTCTTCACCGCGTCGTGGAGCTCTTGTTGGACCTCGTTGACCCGGGCCTTGAGCTTCTTACGGGCAACCTCCTCCTTGACGGCCTTCCCCTCGGCTTCGCCCAGGGCCTTTTTCAGAGCCTCGACCTCGGTCGTTGCTCCTATTTATATCAAGACACTTCGGTCAATATATAACATCCTACTCTTTCTGAATACTTCTTGGGTTATTACATACCTTGATTCTCCTGGAGCTGCCTCATCACCTGGCCGAGCTCCTCCTCGGCCTTCTCCAGTCTCCGCTTAAGTTCGGAGACTTCGGCAGCATGTGAGGCCGCGGACAGCAGCGACGCCTGCATATTCATTCCTGACAAATTTAGTTAGTTTCCTACAAGTGAGGATCGACCCTCTGTCCGGCTTTTCTTTCCGAACACCGGACAATGTCTCAGGGGCTACTGACTATATTGGGATCTTTGCGTCGCTTACCTCAAAACCTGTCAGCAAGCTGCTGCAGGCTTCGGTCAGCCCGCTCTTGGCAGACTGAACCCTTTCAATCACTGTGCCCATAAGAACACGGTGCTCGTCCACAATGGAAGCGCCTCGCAGCGCTTCCAGAAGATTATCTGGTGCCCCTGGTTGGACAGGGGTCACCAGTGGAATAGGCATACCCCCTTCTTTCGAAGGAGGCAGCGTGCCGGATCCCAGAGCCGTATCGGTCTCCAAAATCGAGTCCGGTTGAGGGCCGAATTGAATACGGCCCTCATCCCCAGTCTCCATGGGGATTGACTCCCCCTGTCGTTCGGCGACGGGGGCTTCCCCTTCTGGTGCCCCTCCCTGGCCTGGGAAGGTCCATAGGGAGAGCACCTCGTCGACTCCCTTGGCCTTGGGAGAATATGCGGCCGGCGGTGTCTTGCTGGCCATCTGCTTCGCGTCCAGTGAACCCTCTGATGAGGATTGCTGGGAGCTGTCGTGGGCCGGACTGTAATAGCATGATTGGCCATGTCAATACGACAAGGAGGAATGGTTAGATCTATGGGCATGTACGAGTCTTAGCACTTACGATGCGGCCCGAGGCTTAGTGCGGGGGCGTCGCTCCGGACAGCTATCGACGTCCCATGCGGAGCTGCCCGCAAGCTGGCCTTTCCCCTTCTTGGGTGCCTCCGTCTCCAGAATTGTGGGGGCCGCCCTCTTCTTCCGGCCCTCATCAGGAGGAGGGTTGTTCTCCTCCTCCTCATCATCATCTTTGTCATCTTCAGCGGCGGAGGAGCGGGTCTTGTCTACGGATGTCGCGTCCGAAGAGCCCTTGCGACGGGGGCCATGATAACCCACAAGTATAGGGGATCGCAACAGTTTTTGAGGGTAGAGTATTCAACCCAAATTTATTGATTCGACACAAGGGGAGCCAAAGAATATTCTCAAGTATTCGCAGTTGAGTTGTCAATTCAACCACACCTGGATAACTTAGTATCTGCAGAAAAGTATTTAGTAGCAAAGTAATATGGAAGTAACGGTAACGATAGCAAAAGTAATATTTTTGGGTTTTGTAGTGATTGTAACAGTAGCAACGGAAAAGTAAATAAGAGAGAACAGTATGTGAAAAGCTCATAGGCATTGGATCGGTGATGGAGAATTATGCCGGATGTGGTTCATCATGTAACAGTCATAACATAGGGTGACACAGAACTAGCTCCAATTCATCAATGTAATGTAGGCATGTATTCCGAATATAGTCATACGTGCTTATGGAAAAGAACTTGCATGACATCTTTTGTCCTTCCCTCCCGTGGCAGCGGGGTCCTAATGGAAACTAAGGGATATTAAGGCCTCCTTTTAATAGAGTACCGGACCAAAGCATTAACACATAGTGAATACATGAACTCCTCAAACTACGGTCATCACCGGGAGTGGTCCCGATTATTGTCACTTCGGGGTTGCCGGATCATAACACATAGTAGGTGACTATAGACTTGCAAGATAGGATCAAGAACTCACATATATTCAGGAAAACATAATAGGTTCAGATCTGAAATCACGGCACACGGGCCCTAGTGGCAAGCATTAAGCATAGCAAAGTCATAGCAACATCAATCTCAGAACATAGTGGATAATAGGGATCAAACCCTAACAAAACTAACTCGATTACATGATAAATCTCATCCAACCCATCACCGTCTAGCAAGCCTACGATGGAATTACTCATGCACGGCGGTGAGCATCATGAAATTGGTGATGGAGGATGGTTGATGATGATGACGGCGACGGATTCCCCTCTCCGGAGCCCCGAACGGACTCCAGATCAGCCCTCCCGAGAGGTTTTAGGGCTTGGCAGCGGCTCCATATCGTAAAACGTGATGAATCCTTCTCCTTGATTTTTTCTCTCCCCGAAAGTGAATATATGGAGTTGGAGTTGAGGTCGGTGGAGCGTCAGGGGGCCCACGAGGCAAGGGGCGCGCCCCCCACCCTCGTGGACAGGTGGAGGCCCCCCTGACGTGGATTCTTCTTCCAGTATTTTTATTATTTTCCAAAAATAAGTTCCGTGGAGTTTCAGGTCATTCCGAGAACTTTTGTTTCTGCACATAAATAACACCATGGAAAGTCTGCTGAAAACAGCGTCAGTCAGGGTTAGTTCCATCCAAATCATGCAAGTTAGAGTCCAAAACAAGGGCAAAAGTGTTTGGAAAAGTAGATACGACGGAGACGTATCAACTCCCCAAGCTTAAACCTTTGCTTGTCCTCAAGCAATTCAGTTGATAAACTGAAAGTGATAAAGAAAAACTTTTACAAACTCTGTTTGCTCTTGTTGTTGTAAATATGTAAAGCCCGCATTCAAGTTTTCAGCAAGGATTATGACTAACCACATTCACAATAACTCTTAGGTCTCATGTTTACTCATGTCAATGGCATAATCAACTAGCGAGCAATAATAATAAATCTCGGATGACAACACTTTCTCAAAACAATCATGATATGATATAACAAGATGGTATCTCGCTAGCCCTTTCTGAGACCGCAAAACATAAATGCAGAGCACCTTTAAAGATCAAGGACTGACTAGACATTGTAATTCATGGTAAAAGAGATCCAATCATAGTCATACCCAATATAAATTAATAATAATGGATGCAAATGACAGCAGTGCTCTCCAGCTGGTGCTTTTTAATAAGAGGGTGATGACTCGACATAAAAGTAAATAGATAGGCCCTTCGCAGAGGGAAGCAGGGATTTGTAGAGGTGCCAGAGCTTGATTTTAAAGCAGAGATAAATAATATTTTGAGGGGCATACTTTCATTGTCAACATAACAACCAAGAGATGGCGATATCTTCCATGCTACACACATTATAGGCGGTTCCCAAACAGAATGGTAAAGTTTATACTCCTCCTCCACCAACAAGCATCAATCCATGGCTTGCTCGAAACAATGAGTGCCTCCAACTAGCAACAGCCCCAGGGGGAGTTTTGTTTGCAATTATTTTGATTTGATTTGCATAAAGCATGGGACTGGGCATCGCGGTGACCAGCCATTTTCTCGTGAGTGAGGAGCAGAGTCCACTCCTCTTGAGAATAACCCGCCTAGCATGGAAGATACGGACAGCCCTAGTTGATACATGAGCTATTCGAGCATACAAAACATAATTTCATTTGAAGGTTTAGAGTTTGGCACATACAAATTTACTTGGAACGGCAGGTAGATACCGCATATAGGAAGGTATAGTGGACTCATATGGCATAACTTTGGGGTTTAAGGGATTGGATGCACAAGCAGTATTCCCGGTTAGTACAGGTGAAGGCTAGCAAAAGACTGGGAAGCGACCAACTAGAGAGCGACAACAGTCATGAACATGCATTAAAATTAATAAACATTGAGTGCAAGCATGAGTAGGATATAATCCACCATGAACATAAATATCGTGAAGGCCATGTTGATTTTGTTTCAACTACATGCGTGAACATGTGCCAAGTCCAGGCACTTGAATCATTCAAAGGAGGATACCACCCCACTATACCACATCACAACCATTTTAATAGCATGTTGGCACACAAGGTAAACCATTATAACTCATAGCTAATCAAGCATGGCACGAGCAACTATAATCTCTAATTGTCATTGCAAACATGTTTATTTATAATAGACTGAATCAGGAATGATGAACTAACCATATTTACAAAAACAAGAGAGGTCGAGTTCATACCAGCTTCTCTCATCTCAATCAACCCATCATATATTGTCATTATTGCCTTTCACTTGCACGACTGAACGATGTGAATAATAATAATAGTGCGCGTGCATTGGACTAAGCTAGAATCTGCGAGCATTCAATAAACAGGAGAAGACAAGGCAATATGGGCTCTTGGTTAAATCAACAATAATGCATATAAGAGCCACTTCAACAATTTAATCATGGTCTTCTCCTATCGACCCCCAAAGAGAAGAAAAGAAATAAAACTATTTACACGGGAAAGCTCCCAACAAGCAAAAGAAGAACGGGAAATATTTTGGGGTTTTCTTTTTAATTATTACTACTACAGCAAGAAAAGTAAACTAACTAAAAGCTATACTAATTTTTTTTGTTTTTCTTAAGGTTTATCAAACACACAAGATGAAAGCAAGAAAAATAAAGTAAACTAGCATGGATATTACAGTGAAAAAGTATGAGCACCGACATCTAGCAATGAGTGTGTGAACATAAATGTAATGTCGGTGAGAGATACGTACTCCCCCAAGCTTAGGCTTTTGGCCTAAGTTGGTTTATTGCCACGGATGGCCTGGCGGATATCCATAGTTGTAGCCGGGGTCGTACTGAGATGAAGAAGACTCTGACTGCCACTGGTTGGCAATCATCTCCGGATCCACTGGTAATTAGACTGTCGTGGAGGTTCAAATTGTGGTTCCGGCTCCGTGACTGATGTAGGGTTCCGGTAGGCGTGAATGGTCGCCAGCGGAACGAGATACGGACCTGTAGATAAATCAAACAAGGAAGGAGCGGGCAAGGTAATAGTCTCAGGGTGATGTTTATCAAAGAACAATTTGTATTTAAGCGCCCCTTCCCTATTCTTAACAATAAAGTCATGTGCTACCATACTCTTATAATATAGATAAAGAGTGGGCAGCAATTTTTCTTCTTTTTCATAGTGCTTAATAGGTATGTTATAATGTGCAGCAAGGCGTGAAGCGTAAATACCTCCAAAGATGGGACCCTTTGTATGGTTCAAACTTAACCGTTTGGCAACAATACCGCCCATACTAACAGTATTATCACAGAATAAACCATGGAACAAAATAATAATATCAGGAACACTAAGGTTTCCACAGTTTCCGCGACCAATTAAGCAACGACTAGCAAATATGGCAAAGTACCGTAAAACAGGAAAAATGTATGCTAGTGATTCTTGCATCGGAAACCTTCCTAGTTTCCCCTACAGTAATAGTGTCAATAAACCCTTCCACATCTTTACGATGTGGTTCTTCTAAGCTACCCTCGAAAGGTATTTTGCAAACCTTGCAAAATTCATCTAGTGACATCTTCTTAACCACATCATATAAATGAAACTCTACTGAAGGAGGTGATTCCTTAGGATAATAGTAGAAGTTTTGCACAAAAGTACTGGTGAGTAAGAGATACTGTTCGCGTTGGTCGCGGAGGAAGTCGATGAGGCCTGCATTCTCAGCCAATTCATGAAAATCATCATAAACCCCGGCTGCTCTCAAGAAATCATTTGAGGGCCATTCACACGGCCGGACCTCCGTGGTGCGAGGCAAATTATATTTGGGCCTCTCTGCTTCTTCACTTTGCTTTTCCTTCGAGCTTCGGCTCGATGAGCCCCTCAAAAATCTCTTCATTATTTTCTGAAAAATTCTGAAATTTTTAGTAACTTCAAATAAAAGTGAATCAAGCTCAACAAAATTGATAGCAACTACTCCTACAAGTGCCTAGAGACTATATCAAGCATTAGAACTACTTGGAACCATATAAATTTGACATGCAAGCTCAAGAACATGGTCACCTAGGCAGCACAAATTTGCAATGAATAAATCACTAGAACAAAAACTAATTGGGCCAATGGAGGAGTCACATACCAAGGAACAATCTCCCAAAGCAGTTTTGTGAGAGGTGCTTTGAGCAAGGAGATAGAAAATCGCAGCAAAATGAGCTAGAACTCGTGCTTGAGCTGGATGGTGATTTTTTTTGGGAGGAAGAAGAAGTGTGTGGTTGCAGGAATAAGTGGAGGGGAGCCACCGTGGGCCCACGAGGCAGGGGGCGCGCCCTCTAGGGGTGGGCGCGCCCTGGACCCTCGTGGCCAGGTGCTTGCTCCCCCTGCTGTGTTCTCAGTGCCAGATATTCTCAAATATTCCAGAAAAAAATCATATTCCATTTTCAGGGCATTTGGAGAACTTTTATTTTCGGGGTATTTTCATATTGCACGGATAATTCAGAAAACAGACAGAAAAATACTATTTTTACTTTATTTCAACTAAATAACAGAAAGTAGAAGGAGGATACAGAAGGTTGTGCTTTCTAATTTCATCCATCTCATGCTCATCAAAAGGAATCCACTAACAAGGTTGATCAGGTCTTGTTAACAAACTCATTCCGAATCGCATGAAACCGGAGAAATTTCGAATAACACTATGTTACCTCAACGGGGATATGCACATCCCCAATGATAAGAATATCATATTTCTTCTTGACAGTAGGTAGAGGAAATTCAAACCTCCAAAAATAATTGATGGAATTTTTCCAATAGAATTGATACTGTGGACTTGAGGTTGTTTCCTCGGAAAGTGTACCGTGTGCTCATTACCATTGACATGAAAAGTGACATTGCCTTTGTTGCAATCAATAACAGCCCCTGCAGTATTCAAAAAGGGTCTTCCAAGAATAATAGACATACTATCGTCCTCGGGAATATCAAGAATAACAAAGTCCGTTAAAATAGTAACGTTTGCAACCACAACAGGCACATCCTCACAAATACCGACAGGTATAGCAGTTGATTTATCAGCTTTCAGTAGGTGTCAACTTATTCAAATCAAGTCTACGATATAAAGAGAGAGGCATAACACTAACACCAGCTCCAAGATCACATAAAGCAGTTTTAACATAGTTTCTTTTAATGGAGCATGGTATAGTTGGTACTCCTGGATCTCCTAGTTTCTTAGGTATTCCACCCTTAAAAGTGTAATTAGCAAGCATGGTGGAAATTTCAGCTTCCGGTATCTTTCTTTTATTAGTGACAATTTCTTTCATATACTTAGCATAAGGATTCATTTTGAGCATATCAGTTAATCGCATACGCAAGAAGATAGGTCTAATCATTTCAGCAAAGCGCTCAAAATCCTAATCATCCTTTTTCTTGGATGGTTTGGGAGGAATAGGCATGGGTTTCAGAACCCAAGGTTCTCTTTCTTTACCATGTTTCCTAGCAACAAAGTCTCTTTTATCATAACGTTGATTCTTTGATTGTGGGTTATCAAGATCAACAGCAGGTTCAATTTCTACATCATTATCATTACTAGGTTGAGCATCATCATGAACATCTTCATTGATATTATCACTAGATTCATGTTCGTTACCAGATTGTGTTTCAGCATCAGAAATAGAAATATCATTTGGATTCTCAGGTGTTTCAGCAATAGGTTCACTAGAAGCATGCAAAGTCCTATCATTCTTCTTTTTCTTCTTTTTAGAAGGACTAGGTGCATCATTATTATTTCTCTGAGAATCTTGCTCAATTCTCTTAGGATGGCCTTCAGGATACAAAGGTTCCTGAGTCATTTTACCAGTCCTAGTAGCCACTGTAACAGCATAATCATTATTCTTACTATTCAATTCATTGAGCAAATCATTTTGAGCTTTAAGTACTTGTTCTACTTGAGTGGTGACCATAGAAGCATGTTTACTAATGAGTTTAAGTTCACCTTTAACTCTAGACATATAATGACCCAAGTGTTCAATCATATAAGCATTTTGTTTTAATTGTCTACCAAAATAAGCATTGAAGTCTTCTTGCTTAACCATAAAGTCATCAAACTCATCCAAGCATTGGCTAGCAATTTTAGTAGGAGGGATTTCAGCTTTATCATATCTATAGAGAGAATTTACCTTTACTACCTGTGTCGGGTTATCAAGACCATGAGTTTCTTCAATAGATGATGGATTAAGACCATATGTTTCTTCAATAGGCGGTAAATTAAGACCATGTATTTCTTCAATAGGAGGTAAATTCTTAACATCTTCAGCTTTAATACCTTTTTCTTTCATAGATTTCTTTGCCTCTTGCATATCTTCAGGACTGAGAAATAGAACACCCCTCTTCTTCGAAGTTGGTTTAGGAATAGGCTCAGGAAGTGTCCAATTATTTTCATTTGTCAACATATTATTCAATAAAATTTCAGCTTCATCCGGTGTTCTTTCCCTGAAAACAGAACCGGCACAACTATCCAGGTAATCTCTGGAAGCATCGGTTAGTCCATTATAAACGAGTATTTCATTATTCTTAAGAGGATGATCAGGCAAAGCATTAAGTAATTGGAGAAGCCTCCCCCAAGCTTGTGGGAGACTCTCTTCTTCAATTTGCACACAATTATATATATATCCCTTAAAGCAGCTTGTTTCTTATGAGCAGGGAAATATTTAGCAGAGAAGTAATAAATCATATCCCGGGGACTACGCACACAACCAGGATCAAGAGAATTAAACCATATTTTAGCATCACCCTTTAATGAGAACGGAAATATTTTAAGGATATAAAGGTAGCGAGTTCTCTCATCATAAGTGAACAGGGTGGCTATATCATTTAATTTAGTAAGATGTGCCACAACAGTTTCAGATTCATAGCCATAAAAAGGATCAGACTCAACCAAAGTAATTATATCAGGATCAACAGAGAATTCATAATCCTTATCAGTAACACAAATAGGTGAAGTAGCAAAAGCATGGTCAGGTTTCATTCTAGCACTAAGAGATTGCTGCTTCCATTTAGCTAATAATTTCTTAAGATCACTTCTATCATTGCAAGCAAGAATGGCTCTAGCAGATTCTTCATCCAAAACATAACCCTCAGGCACACCAGGTAATTCATATTTATTAGGGGGAGAGTCTTCATCATCACTATCTTCAATATTATCAGTTTCAATAATTTCATTCTCTCTAGCCGTAGCAAGTTGTTCATCAAGAAATTCACCAAGTGGCATAGTAGTATCAAGCATAGAAGTAGTTTCATCGTAAGTATCATGCATAGCAGAAGTGGCATCATCAATAACATGCGACATATCAAAATTAATAGCAGAAGCAGGTTTAGGTGTCGCAAGCTTACTCAAAACAGAAGGTGAATCAAGTGCAGAGCTAGACGGCAGTTCCTTACCTCCCATCGTAGTTGAGGGATAAATTTTTGTTTTCGCGTCTTTCAAGTTCTTCATAGTGACCAGCAGATATAAATCCCAAGTGACTCAAAGAATAGAGCTATGCTCCCCGGCAACAGCGCTAGAAAATGGTCTTGATAACCCACAAGTATAGGGGATCGCAACAGTTTTCGAGGGTAGAGTATTCAACCCAAATTTATTTATTCGACACAAGGGGAGCCAAAGAATATTCTCAAGTATTCGCAGTTGAGTTGTCAATTCAACCACACCTGGATAACTTAGTATCTGCAGAAAAGTATTTAGTAGCAAAGTAATATGGAAGTAACGGTAACGATAGCAAAAGTAATATTTTTGGGTTTTGTAGTGATTGTAACAGTAGCAACGGAAAAGTAAATAAGAGAGAACAATATGTGAAAAGCTCATAGGCATTGGATCGGTGATGGAGAATTATGCCGGATGTGGTTCATCATGTAACAGTCATAACATAGGGTGACACAGAACTAGCTCCAATTCATCAATGTAATGTAGGCATGTATTCCGAATATAGTCATACGTGCTTATGGAAAAGAACTTGCATGACATCTTTTGTCCTTCCCTCCCGTGGCAGCGGGGTCCTAATGGAAACTAAGGGATATTAAGGCCTCCTTTTAATAGAGTACCGGACCAAAGCATTAACACATAGTGAATACATGAACTCCTCAAACTACGGTCATCACCGGGAGTGGTCCCGATTATTGTCACTTCGGGGTTGCCGGATCATAACACATAGTAGGTGACTATAGACTTGCAAGATAGGATCAAGAACTCACATATATTCATGAAAACATAATAGGTTCAGATCTGAAATCATGGCACTCGGGCCCTAGTGACAAGCATTAAGCATACCAAAGTCATAGCAACATCAATCCCAGAACATAGTGGATGCTAGAGATCAAACCCTAACAAAACTAACTCGATTACATGACAAATCTCATCCAACCCATCACCGTCCAGCAAGCCTACGATGGAATTACTCACGCACAGCGTTGAGCATCATGAAATTGGTGATTGAGGATGGTTGATGATGACGACGGCCACGGATTCCCCTCTCCGGAGCACCGAACGGCCTCCAGATCAGCCCTCCTGCTACCTCTTGAGCACTGCGTTGGTTTTCCCTTGAAGAGGAAAGGGTGATGCAGCAAAGTAGCGTAAGTATTTCCCTCAGTTTTGAGAACCAAGGTATCAATCCAGTAGGAGGCTACACGCAAGTCCCTCGCACCTACACAAACAAATAAATCCTCGCAACCAACGCGATAAGGGGTTGTCAATCCCTACACGGTCACTTACGAGAGTGAGATCTGATAGATATGATAGGATAATATTTTTGGTATTTTTGTGATAAAGATGCAAAGTAAAATAAAAGCAACGGAAATAACTAAGTGTTGGAAGATTAATATGATGGAAGATAGACCCGGGGGCCATAGGTTTCCCTAGTGGCTTCTCTCAAGAGCATAAGTATTTTACGGTGGGTGAACAAATTACTGTTGAGCAATTGACAGAATTGAGCATAGTTATGAGAATATCTAGGCATGATCATGTATATAGGCATCACGTCCGAGACAAGTAGACCGACTCCTGCCTGCATCTACTACTATTACTCCACACATCGACCGCTATCCAGCATGCATCTAGAGTATTAAGTTCATAAGAACAGAGTAACGCTTTAAGCAAGATGACATGATGTAGAGGGATAAATTCATGCAATATGATAAAAACCCCATCTTGTTATCCTCGATGGCAACAATACAATACGTGCCTTGCTGCCCCTACTGTCACTGGGAAAGGACACCGCAAGATTGAACCCAAAGCTAAGCACTTCTCCCATTACAAGAAAGATCAATCTAGTAGGCCAAACCAAACTGATAATTCGAAGAGACTTGCAAAGATAACCAATCATACATAAAAGAATTCAGAAGATTCAAATATTGTTCATAGATAAACTTGATCATAAACCCACATTTCATCGGTCTCAACAAACACACCACAAAAGAATATTACATCGAATAGATCTCCACGAGAGAGGGGGAGAACATTGTATTGAGATCCAAAAAGAGAGAGGAAGCCATCTAGCTAATAACTATGGACCCGAAGGTCTGAGGTAAACTACTCACCCTTCATCGGAGAGGCTATGATGTTGATGTAGAAGCCCTCCGTGATCGATGCCCCCTCCGGTGGAGCTCCGGAACAGGCCCCAAGATGGGATCTCGTGGGTACAGAAGGTTGCGGCGGTGGAATTAGGTTTTTGGCTCCGTATCTGATCTTTTGGGGGTACGTAGGTATATATAGGAGGAAGGAGTACGCCGGTAGAGCAACGTGGGGGCCACGAGGGTGGAGGGCGCGCCCAGGGGGGGTAGGCGCGCCCCCCTACCTCGTGGCTTCCTGCTTGATTTCTTGACGTAGGGTCCAAGTCCTCTGGATCATGTTCGTTCCGAAAATCACGTTACCAAAGGTTTCATTCCGTTTGGACTCCGTTTGATATTCTTTTTCTGCGAAGCTCTGAAATAGGCAAAAAAACAGCAATTCTGGGCTGGGCCTCCGGTTAATAGGTTAGTCCCAAAAATAATATAAAAGTGAATAATAAAGCCCAATAATGTCCAAAACAGAAGATAATATAGCATGGAGCAATCAAAAATTATAGATACGTTGGAGACGTATCAAGCATCCCCAAGCTTAATTCCTGCTCGTCCTCGAGTAGGTAAATGAAAAAAACAAAATTTTTGATGTGGAATGCTATTTGGCATAATTTCAATGTAATTCTTCTTAATTGTGGTATATATATTCAGATCCGAAAGATTCAAGATAAAAGTTCATATTGACATAAAAATAATAATACTTCAAGCATACTAACTAAGCAATTATGTCCTCTCAAAATAACATGGCCAAAGAAAGTTCATCCCTATAAAATCATATAGTTTAGTCATGCTCCATTTTCGTCACACAAGAATGCTCTCATCATGCACAATCCCGATGACAAGCCAAGCAATTGTTTCATACTTTAGTAATCTCAAACTTTTTCAACCTTCACACATTACATGAGCGTGAGCCATGGACATAGCACTATGGGTGGAATAGAATATGATGATGGGGGTTATGTGGAGAAGACAAAAAAGGAGAAAGTCTCACATAAACGAGGCTAATCAATGAGCTATGGAGATGCCCATCGATTGATGTTAATGCAAGGAGTAGGGATTGCCATGCAACGGATGCACTAGAGCTATAAATATATGAAAGCTCAACAAAATAAACTAAGTGGGTGTGCATCCAACTTGCTTGCTCACGAAGACCTAGGGCACTTGAGGAGGCCCATTGTTGGAATATACAAGCCAAGTTCTATAATGAAAAATTCCCACTAGTATATGAAAGTGACAAAACAAGAGACTTTCTATCATGAAGATTATGGTGCTACTTTGAAGCACAAGTGTGGTAAAAGGATAGTAACATTGTCCCTTCTCTCTTTTTCTCTCATTTTTTGGGGCCTTCTCTTTTTTTAGGGATAATTAGATTTATGCCCCTAGTTGTGTCCCACTCGTCTGTTTTACCCCTAATTCCCAAAAGTCACCGGTTCTGTCCAAGTCACTTTGATCCTCTTATGCTTTTGCCCTTTGACCGTTTGACCGTCAGTTTGAAAACTTCATAACTAATTCATACAAAAAAATGCAAATAAGATACCAAAATGTTCAGAAAAACATCACCTATATGTCAGTGTCATTTGCATTCATGAAAAAAGTGTTGGAAAGTGCACATCCGAGTTTTAGCTCTTTTGATACCACCATGAATAGTAAACTCTAAAAAAATACAAAAATATTCAAGAAAAATATGGTGGCAAAGAACGACAAGTGTTCTAAGTGCTTGCCAAGTTTCATTAGGGAACGACATTTGTGGAAGTCGTGGCAAAAAAATAATCTATTTTGGAGTGCTGATTGTTTTTTTGCCATGGCACCCACGCATGTTATTCCCTGATGAAACTTGGCAGGCACTTAAAACATTTGTCATTCTTTGCCACCAAATTATTTTTGAATTTTTTGAACTTTTTTAAATTTTACTATTCATGGTGGTAGCATAAGAGCTAAAACTCGGATGGGCACTTTCCAACACTTTTTTCATGAATGCAAATGACACTTACATATAGGTGATGTTTTTCTGAACATTTTGGTATCTTATTTGCATTTTTCTGATTTAGTATGAATTAGTTATGAAGTTTTCAAACTGACGGTCAAACGGTCAAAGGGAAAAAGCATAAGAGGAGCAAAGTGATTTGGACAGAACCGGTGACTTTTGGCAATTAGGGGTAAAACAGACGAGTGGGACACAACTAGGGGCATAAATCTAATTATCCCTTTTTTATGGTCTTTCTCCTTTTTTTCCCTCACTTGGGACAATGCTCTAGAAAAATGATGATCATCACACTTCTATTTATTTACAACTCAATGATTACAACTCGATACTAGAACAAAGTATGACTCTATATGAATGCCTCCGGCGGTGTACCGGGATATGCAATGAACCAAGAGTGACATGTATGAAAGAATTATGAACGGTGGCTTTGCCACAAATCCTATGTCAAATACATGATCATGCAAAGCAATATGACAATGATGAACGTGTCATGATAAACTAAATGGTGGAAAGTTGCATGGCAATATATCTCGGAATGGCTATGGAAATGCCATAATAGGTAGGTATGGTGGCTGTTTTGAGGAAGATATAAGGAGGTTTATGTGTGAAAGAGCATATCATATCACAGGGTTTGGATGCACCGGCGAAGTTTGCACCAACTCTCATTGCGAGAAAGGGCAATGCACGGTACCGAAGAGGCTAGCAATGATGGAAAGGTGAGAGTGCGTATAATCCATGAACTCAACATTAGTCATAAAGAACTCACGTACTTATTGCAAAAATCTACAAGTCATCAAAAACCAAGCACTACGCGCATGCTCCTAGAGGGATAGATTGGTAGGAAAAGACCATCGCTCGTCCCCGACCGCAACTCATAAGGAGGACAATCAAAGAACACCTCATGTTTCAAATTTGTTACATAACGTTTACCATACGTGCATGCTACGGGACTTGCAAACTTCAACAAAAGTATTTCTCAAATTCACAACTACTCAACTAGCACAACTTTAATATCACTACCTCCATGTCTCAAAACAATCATCAAGCATCAAACTTCTCTTAGTATTCAACACACTCATAAGAAAGCTTTTACTATTCTTGAATACCTAGCATATTAGGATTATTTAAGAAAATTACCATGATATTTAAGACTCTCAAAATAATCTAAGTGAAGCATGAGAGATCAATAGTTTCTATAAAACAAATCCACCACCGTGCTCTGAAAGATATAAGTGAAGTACTAGAGCAAAAACTATATAACTCAAAAGATATAAGTGAAGCACATAGAGTATTCTAATAATTTCTGAATCATGTGTGTCTCTCTCAAAAGGTGTGTACAGCAAGGATGATTGTGGTAAACTAAAAAGCAAAGACTCAAATCATACAAGACGCTCCAAGCAAAACACATATCATGTGGTGAATAAAAATATAGCTCCAAGTAAAGTTACCGATGGAAGTAGACGAAAGAGGGGATGCCTTCCGGGGCATCCCCAAGCTTTGGATTTTTGGTGTCCTTAGATTATCTTGGGGGTGCCATGAGCATCCCCAAGCTTAGGCTCTTGCCACTCCTTGTTCCATAATCCATCAAATCTTTCACCCAAAACTTGAAAACTTCACAACACAAAACTCAGCAGAAAATCTAGTGAGCTCCGTTAGCGAAAGAAAACAAAAGACCACTTCAAGGTACTGTAATGAACTCATTATTTATTTATATTGGTGTTAAACCTACTGTATTACAACTTCTCTATGGTTTATAAACTCTTTTACTAGCCATAGATTCATCAAAATAAGCAAACAACACACGAAAAACAGAATCTGTCAAAAACAGAACAGTCTGTAGTAATCTGTAACTAACGCAAACTTCTGGAACTCCAAAAAATCAGCCAAAATAGGAAGACCTAGAAAATTTGTTTATTGATCAGAAGCAATTGGAATCAATATTTTATCACGTTCTGGTGATTTTTAAAAATTATTTTCGTGAACAGAAAGTTTCTGGAAATTACAGCAAGATCAAATAACTATCATCCAAGAAGATCCTATAGGTTTAACTTGGCACAAACACTAATTAAAACATAAAAACACATCTAAACAGAGGCTAGAACAAATATTTGTTTTTAAACAGAAGCAAAAATCAAAAAAATAAAAATAAAATTGGGTTGCCTCCCAACAAGCGCTATCGTTTAACGCCCCTAGCTAGGCATAATAGCAAGGATAGATCTAGGTATTGCCATCTTTGGTGGGCAATCCATAAGTGGCTCTCATGATAGATTCATATGGTAACTTTATTTTCTTCCTAGGGAAGTGTTCCATGCCTTTCTTTAATGGAAATTGGAATCTGATATTCCCTTCCTTCATATCAATAATTGCACCAATCGTTCTAAGGAAAGGTCTACCAAGAATAATAGGACATAAAGGATTGCAATCTATGTCAAGAACGATAAAATCTATGGGCACATAATTCCTATTTGTAACAATAAGAACATCATTAATTCTTTCCATAGGTTTCTTAATAGTGGAATCCGCAAGGTGCAAGTTTAAAGAGCAATCATCAAAATCACGGAAACCTAGCAAATCACACAAAGTTTTTGGAATCGTGGAAACACTAGCACCCAAATCACACAAAGCATAGCATTCATGATCTTTAATCTTAATTTTAATAGTAGGTTCCCACTCATCATAAAGTTTTCTAGGGATAGAAACTTCCAACTCAAGCTTTTCTTCATAAGATTGCATCAAAGCATCAACGATATGTTTGGTAAAAGCTTTATTTTGACTATAAGCATGAGGAGAATTTAGCACGGATTGCAACAAGGAAATACAATCTATCAAAGAGAAATTATCATAATTAAATTCCTTGAAATCCAAAATAGTGGGTTTATTAATATCTAGGGTTTTGTTCTCTTCAATCCCACTTTTGTCAATTTTAGCATCAAGATCTAAAAACTCCGAATTTTTGGAACGCCTTCTAGGTAAAGGTGGATCATATTCAGTCCCATCATTATCAAGATTCATATTGCAAAACAAAGATTTAATAGGGGACACATCAATAACTTTTAGATCTTCATCTTTATTTTCATAGAAATTTGAAGAACACGCTTTCATAAAGCAATCTTTCTTAGCACGCATCCTAGCGGTTCTTTCTTTGCACTCATCAATGGAAATTCTCATGGCTTTGAGAGACTCATTGATATCATGCTTAGGAGGAATAGATCTAAGTTTTAAAGAATCAACATCAAGAGAAATTCTATCAACGTTCCTAGCCAATTCATCAACTTTAAGCAATTTCTCTTCAAGCAAAGCATTGAAATTCTTTTGCGAATTCATAAATTCTTTAACACTAGTCTCAAATTCAGAGGGCATCTTATTAAAGTTTCCATAAGAATTGTTGTAGGAATTACCATAATTATTAGAGGAATTGCTAGGATAAGGCCTAGGATTAAAGTTTCCTCTATACGCGTTGTTACCAAAATTATTCCTACCAACAAAATTCACATCCATAGATTCATTATTATTCTCAATCAAAGTAGACAAGGGCATATCATTAGGATCAGAAGAAACACTTTTAGTAGCAAATAATTTCATAAGTTCATCCATCTTTCCACTCAAAACATTAATTTCTTCTATCGCATGCACTTTTTTATTAGTAGATCTTTCAGTGTGCCATTGAGAATAATTAACCATAATATTATCTAGGAGTTTAGTAGCTTCTCCTAAAGTGATTTCCATAAAAGTGCCTCCCGCGGCCGAATCTAAAAGATTTCTAGAAGCAAAATTCAATCCGGCATAAATTTTTTGTATAATCATCCACAAATTCAAACCATGAGTGGGGCAATTACGTATCATTAATTTCATCCTCTCCCAAGCTTGTGCAACATGTTCATGATCAAGTTGCTTAAAATTCATAATATCGTTTCTAAGAGAGATAATCTTAGCGGGAGGAAAATACTTAGAGATAAAAGCATCTTTGCACTTATTCCAAGAATCAATACTATTTTTAGGCAAAGACGAAAACCAAGCTTTAGCACGATCTCTAAGCGAAAAAGGAAATAGCTTCAATTTAACAATATCATTGTCAACATCTTTCTTCTTTTGCATATCACACAAATCAACGAAGCTATTTAGATGAGTAGCGGCATCTTCACTAGGAAGGCCGGCGAATTGATCTTTCATGACAAGATTCAACAAAGCAGCATTGATTTCACAAGATTCAGTATCGGTAAGAGGAGCAATCGGAGTGCTAAGGAAATCATTATTGTTGGTATTGGTAAAGTCACATAATTTGGTATTATCTTGAGCCATCGTGACAAGCAAGCAATCCAACACACGAGCAAACAAGAAGCAAGCGAAAAAGAGGCGAACGAAAAAGAGAGGGCGAATAAAACGGCAACGGTGAAGTGGGGGAGAGGAAAACGAGAGGCAAATGGAAAATAATGTAATGCGGGAGATAAGGGTTTGTGATGGGTACTTGGTATGTTGACTTTTGCGTAGACCTCCCCGGCAACGGCGCCAGAAATCCTTCTTGCTACCTCTTGAGCACTGCGTTGGTTTTCCCTTGAAGAGGAAAGGGTGATGCAGCAAAGTAGCGTAAGTATTTCCCTCAGTTTTGAGAACCAAGGTATCAATCCAGTAGGAGGCTACGCGCAAGTCCCTCGCACCTACACAAACAAATAAATCCTCGCAACCAACGCGATAAGGGGTTGTCAATCCCTACACGGTCACTTACGAGAGTGAGATCTGATAGATATGATAGGATAATATTTTTGTTATTTTTGTGATAAAGATGCAAAGTAAAATAAAAGCAACGGAAATAACTAAGTGTTGGAAGATTAATATGATGGAAGATAGACCCGGGGGCCATAGGTTTCCCTAGTGGCTTCTCTCAAGAGCATAAGTATTTTATGGTGGGTGAACAAATTACTGTTGAGCAATTGACAGAATTGAGCATAGTTATGAGAATATCTAGGTATGATCATGTATATAGGCATCACGTCCGAGACAAGTAGACCGACTCCTGCCTGCATCTACTACTATTACTCCACACATCGACCGCTATCCAGCATGCATCTAGAGTATTAAGTTCATAAGAATAGAGTAACGCTTTAAGCAAGATGACATGATGTAGAGGGATAAATTCATGCAATATGATAAAAAAAACATCTTGTTATCCTCGATGGCAACAATACCTGCCCCTACTGTCACTGGGAAAGGACACCGCAAGATTGAACCCAAAGCTAAGCACTTCTCCCATTGCAAGAAAGATCAATCTAGTAGGCCAAACCAAACTGATAATTTGAAGAGACTTGCAAAGATAACCAATCATACATAAAAGAGTTCAGAAGATTCAAATATTGTTCATAGATAAACTTGATCATAAACCCACAATTCATCGGTCTCAACAAACACACCGCAAAAGAAGATTACATCGAATAGATCTCCACGAGAGAGGGGGAGAACATTGTATTGAGATCCAAAAAGAGAGAGGAAGCCATCTAGCTAATAACTATGGACCCGAAGGTCTGAGGTAAACTACTCACACTTCATCGGAGAGGCTATGGTGTTGATGTAGAAGCCCTCCGTGATCGATGCCCCCTCCGGCGGAGCTCCGGAACAGGCCCCAAGATGGGATCTCGTGGGTACAGAAGGTTGCGGCGGTGGAATTAGGTTTTTGGCTCCGTATCTGATCGTTTGGGGGCACGTAGGTATATATAGGAGGAAGGAGTACGTCGGTGGAGCAACGTGGGGCCCACGAGGGTGGAGGGCGCGCCCAGGGGGGGGGGCGGGTAGGCGCGCCCCCTACCTCGTGGCTTCCTGCTTGATTTCTTCACATAGGGTCCAAGTCCTCTGGATCATGTTCGTTCCGAAAGTCACGTTCCCGAAGGTTTCATTCCGTTTGGACTCCGTTTGATATTCTTTTTCTGCGAAGCTCTGAAATAGGCAAAAAAACAGCAATTCTGGGCTGGGCCTCCGGTTAATAGGTTAGTCCCAAAAATAATATAAAAGTGAATAATAAAGCCCAATAATATCGAAAACAGAAGATAATATAGCATGGAGCAATCAAAAATTATAGATACGTTGGAGACGTATCAAGCATCCCCAAGCTTAATTCCTGCTCGTCCTCGAGTAGGTAAATGATAAAAACAGAATTTTTGATGTGGAATGCTACTTGGCATAATTTCAATGTAATTCTTCTTAATTGTGGTATATATATTCAGATCCGAAAGATTCAAGATAAAAGTTCAGATTGACATAAAAATAATAATACTTCAAGCATACTAACTAAGCAATTATGTCCTCTCAAAATAACATGGCCAAAGAAAGTTCATCCCTACAAAATCATATAGTTTAGTCATGCTCCATTTTCGTCACACAAGAATGTTCTCATCATGCACAATCCCGATGACAAGCCAAGCAATTGTTTCATACTTTAGTAATCTCAAACTTTTTCAACCTTCACGCAATACATGAGCGTGAGCCATGGACATAGCACTATGGGTGGAATAGAATATGATGATGGGGGTTATGTGGAGAAGACAAAAAAGGAGAAAGTCTCACATAAACGAGGCTAATCAATGAGCTATGGAGATGCCCATCGATTGATGTTAATGCAAGGAGTAGGGATTGCCATGCAACGGATGCACTAGAGCTATAAATATATGAAAGCTCAACAAAATAAACTAAGTGGGTGTGCATCCAACTTGCTTGCTCACGAAGACCTAGGGCACTTGAGGAGGCCCATTGTTGGAATATACAAGCCAAGTTCTATAATGAAAAATTCCCACTAGTATATGAAAGTGACAAAACAAGAGACTCTCTATCATGAAGATTATGGTGCTACTTTGAAGCACAAGTGTGGTAAAAGGATAGTAACATTGTCCCTTCTCTCTTTTTCTCTCATTTTTTTGGGCCTTCTCTTTTTTTAGGGATAATTAGATTTATGCCCCTAGTTGTGTCCCACTCGTCTGTTTTACCCCTAATTCCCAAAAGTCACCGGTTCTGTCCAAGTCACTTTGATCCTCTTATGCTTTTGCCGTTTGACCGTCAGTTTGAAAACTTCATAACTAATTCATACAAAAAAATGCAAATAAGATACCAAAATGTTCAGAAAAACATCACCTATATGTCAGTGTCATTTGCATTCATGAAAAAAGTGTTGGAAAGTGCACATCCGAGTTTTAGCTCTTTTGATACCACCATGAATAGTAAACTCTAAAAAATACAAAAAAAATTCAAAAAAAATATGGTGGCAAAGAACGACAAGTGTTCTAAGTGCTTGCCAAGTTTCATTAGGGAACGACATTTGTGGAAGTCGTGGCAAAAAAATAATCTATTTTGGAGTGCTGATTGTTTTTTTGCCATGGCACCCACGAATGTTATTCCCTGATGAAACTTGGCAGGCACTTAAAACATTTGTCATTCTTTGCCACCAAATTATTTTTGAATTTTTTGAACTTTTTTAAATTTTACTATTCATGGTGGTAGCATAAGAGCTAAAACTCGGATGGGCACTTTCCAACACTTTTTTCATGAATGCAAATGACACTTACATATAGGTGATGTTTTTCTGAACATTTTGGTATCTTATTTGCATTTTTCTGATTTAGTATGAATTAGTTATGAAGTTTTCAAACTGACGGTCAAACGGTCAAAGGGAAAAAGCATAAGAGGAGCAAAGTGATTTGGACAGAACCGGTGACTTTTGGCAATTAGGGGTAAAACAGACGAGTGGGACACAACTAGGGGCATAAATCTAATTATCCCTTTTTTATGGTCTTTCTCCTTTTTTTCCCTCACTTGGGACAATGCTCTAGAAAATGATGATCATCACACTTCTATTTATTTACAACTCAATGATTACAACTCGATACTAGAACAAAGTATGACTCTATATGAATGCCTCCGGCGGTGTACCGGGATATGCAATGAACCAAGAGTGACATGTATGAAATAATTATGAACGGTGGCTTTGCCACAAATCCTATGTCAAATACATGATCATGCAAAGCAATATGACAATGATGAACGTGTCATGATAAACTAAATGGTGGAAAGTTGCATGGCAATATATCTCGGAATGGCTATGGAAATGCCATAATAGGTAGGTATGGTGGCTGTTTTGAGGAAGATATAAGGAGGTTTATGTGTGAAAGAGCATATCATATCACGGGGTTTGGATGCACCGGCGAAGTTTGCACCAACTCTTATTGTGAGAAAGGGCAATGCACGGTACCGAAGAGGCTAGCAATGATGGAAAGGTGAGAGTGCGTATAATCCATGAACTCAACATCAGTCATAAAGAACTCACGTACTTATTGCAAAAATCTACAAGTCATCAAAAACCAAGCACTACGCGCATGCTCCTAGGGGGATAGATTGGTAGGAAAAGACCATCGCTCGTCCCCGACCGCAACTCATAAGGAGGACAATCAAAGAACACCTCATGTTTCAAATTTGTTACATAACGTTTACCATACGTGCATGCTACGGGACTTGCAAACTTCAACACAAGTATTTCTCAAATTCACAACTACTCAACTAGCACAACTTTAATATCACTACCTCCATGTCTCAAAACAATCATCAAGCATCAAACTTCTCTTAGTATTCAACACACTCATAAGAAAGTTTTTACTATTCTTGAATACCTAGCATATTAGGATTATTTAAGAAAATTACCATGCTATTTAAGACTCTCAAAATAATCTAAGTGAAGCATGAGAGATCAATAGTTTCTATAAAACAAATCCACCACCGTGCTCTAAAAGATATAAGTGAAGTACTAGAGCAAAAACTATATAACTCAAAAGATATAAGTGAAGCACATAGAGTATTCTAATAATTTCCGAATCATGTGTGTCTCTCTCAAAAGGTGTGTACAGCAAGGATGATTGTGGTAAACTAAAAAGCAAAGACTCAAATCATACAAGACGCTCCAAGCAAAACACATATCATGTGGTGAATAAAAATATAGCTCCAAGTAAAGTTACCGATGGAAGTAGACGAAAGAGGGGATGCCTTCCGGGGCATCCCCAAGCTTTGGCTTTTTGGTGTCCTTAGATTATCTTGGGGGTGCCATGGGCATCCCCAAGCTTAGGCTCTTGCCACTCCTTGTTCCATAATCCATCAAATCTTTCACCCAAAACTTGAAAACTTCACAACACAAAACTCAGCAGAAAATCTCGTGAGCTCCGTTAGCGAAAGAAAACAAAAGACCACTTCAAGGTACTGTAATGAACTCATTATTTATTTATATTGGTGTTAAACCTACTGTATTCCAACTTCTCTATGGTTTATAAACTCTTTTACTAGCCATAGATTCATCAAAATAAGCAAACAACACACGAAAAACAGAATCTGTCAAAAACAGAACAGTCTGTAGTAATCTGTAACTAACGCAAACTTCTGGAACTCCAAAAAATCAGCCAAAATATGAAGACCTAGAAAATTTGTTTATTGATCAGAAGAAATTGGAATCAATATTTTATCACGTTCTGGTGATTTTTAACAATTATTTTTGTGAACAGAAAGTTTCTGGAAATTACAGCAAGATCAAATAACTATCATCCAAGAAGATCCTATAGGTTTAACTTGGCACAAACACTAATTAAAACATAAAAACACATCTAAACAGAGGCTAGAACAAATATTTGTTTTTAAACAGAAGCAAAAATCAAAAAAATAAAAATAAAATTGGGTTGCCTCCCAACAAGCGCTATCGTTTAACGCCCCTAGCTAGGCATAATAGCAAGGATAGATCTAGGTATTGCCATCTTTGGTGGGCAATCCATAAGTGGCTCTCATGATAGATTCATATGGTAACTTTATTTTCTTCCTAGGGAAGTGTTCCATGCCTTTCTTTAATGGAAATTGGAATCTGATATTCCCTTCCTTCATATCAATAATTGCACCAATCGTTCTAAGGAAAGGTCTACCAAGAATAATAGGACATGAAGGATTGCAATCTATGTCAAGAACGATAAAATCTATGGGCACATAATTCCTATTTGTAACAATAAGAACATCATTAATTCTTTCCATAGGTTTCTTAATAGTGGAATCCGCAAGGTGCAAGTTTAAAGAGCAATCACAAAATCAAGGAAACCTAGCAAATCACACAAAGTTTTTGGAATCGTGGAAACACTAGCACCCAAATCACACAAAGCATAGCATTCATGATCTTTAATCTTAATTTTAATAGTAGGTTCCCACTCATCATAAAGTTTTCTAGGGATAGAAACTTCCAACTCAAGCTTTTCTTCATAAGATTGCATCAAAGCATCAACGATATGTTTGGTTAAAGCTTTATTTTGACTATAAGCATGAGGAGAATTTAGCACGGATTGCAACAAGGAAATACAATCTATCAAAGAGAAATTATCATAATTAAATTCCTTGAAATCCAAAATAGTGGGTTTATTAATATCTAGGGTTTTGTTCTCTTTAATCCCACTTTTGTCAATTTTAGCATCAAGATCTAAAAACTCCGAATTTCTGGAACGCCTTCTAGGTAAAGCTGGATCATATTCAGTCCCATCATTATCAAGATTCATATTGCAAAACAAAGATTTAATAGGGGACACATCAATAACTTTTAGATCTTCATCTTTATTTTCATAGAAATTTGAAGAACACGCTTTTATAAAGCAATATTTCTTAGCACGCATCCTAGCGGTTCTTTCTTTGCACTCATCAATGGAAATTCTCATGGCTTTGAGAGACTCATTGATATCATGCTTAGGAGGAATAGATCTAAGTTTTAAAGAATCAACATCAAGAGAAATTCTATCAATGTTCCTAGCCAATTCATCAACTTTAAGCAATTTCTCTTCAAGCAAAGCATTGAAATTCTTTTGCGAATTCATAAATTCTTTAACACTAGTCTCAAATTCAGAGGGCATCTTATTAAAGTTTCCATAAGAATTGTTGTAGGAATTACCATAATTATTAGAGGAATTGCTAGGATAAGGCCTAGGATTAAGTTTCCTCTATACGCGTTGTTACCAAAATTATTCCTACCAACAAAATTCACATCCAAAGATTCATTATTATTCTCAATCAAAGTAGACAGGGGCATATCATTAGGATCAGAAGAAACACTTTTAGTGGCAAATAATTTCATAAGTTCATCCATCTTTCCACTCAAAACATTAATTTCTTCTATCGCATGCACTTTTTTATTAGTAGATCTTTCAGTGTGCCATTGAGAATAATTAACCATAATGTTATCTAGGAGTTTAGTAGCTTCTCCTAAAGTGATTTCCATAAAAGTGCCTCCCGCGGCCGAATCTAAAAGATTTCTAGAAGAAAAATTCAATCCGGCATAAATTTTTTGTATAATCATCCACAAATTCAAACCATGAGTGGGGCAATTACGTATCATTAATTTCATCCTCTCCCAAGCTTGTGCAACATGTTCATGATCAAGTTGCTTAAAATTCATAATATCGTTTCTAAGAGAGATAATCTTGGCGGGAGGAAAATACTTAGAGATAAAAGCATCTTTGCACTTATTCCATGAATCAATACTATTTTTAGGCAAAGACGAAAACCAAGCTTTAGCACGATCTCTAAGAGAAAAGGGAAATAGCTTCAATTTAACAATATCATCGTCAACATCTTTCTTCTTTTGCATATCACACAAATCAACGAAGCTATTTAGATGAGTAGCGGTATCTTCACTAGGAAGGCAGGCGAATTGATCTTTCATAACAAGTTTCAACAAAGCAGCATTGATTTCACAAGATTCAGTATCGGTAAGAGGTGCAATCGGAGTGCTAAGGAAATCATTATTGTTGGTATTGGTAAAGTCACATAATTTGGTATTATCTTGAGCCATCGTGACAAGCAAGCAATCCAACACACGAGCAAACAAGAAGCAAGCGAAAGAGAGGCGAACGAAAAAGAGAGGGCGAATAAAACGGCAAGGGTGAAGTGGGGGAGAGGAAAACGAGAGGCAAATGGAAAATAATGTAATGCGGGAGATAAGGGTTTGTGATGGGTACTTGGTATGTTGACTTTTGCGTAGACCTCCCCGGCAACGGCGCCAGAGATCCTTCTTGCTACCTCTTGAGCACTGTGTTGGTTTTCCCTTGAAGAGGAAAGGGTGATGCAGCAAAGTAGCGTAAGTATTTCCCTCAGTTTTGAGAACCAAGGTATCAATCCAGTAGGAGGCTACACGCAAGTCCCTCGCACCTACACAAACAAATAAATCCTCGCAACCAACGCGATAAGGGGTTGTCAATCCCTACACGTCACTTACGAGAGTAAGATCTGATAGATATGATAGGATAATATTTTTGTTATTTTTGTGATAAAGATGCAAAGTAAAATAAAAGCAACGGAAATAACTAAGTGTTGGAAGATTAATATGATGGAAGATAGACCCGGGGGCCATAGGTTTCCCTAGTGGCTTCTCTCAAGAGCATAAGTATTTTATGGTGGGTGAACAAATTACTGTTGAGCAATTGACAGAATTGAGCATAGTTATGAGAATATCTAGGTATGATCATGTATATAGGCATCACGTCCGAGACAAGTAGACCGACTCCTGCCTGCATCTACTACTATTACTCCACACATCGACCGCTATCCAGCATGCATCTAGAGTATTAAGTTCATAAGAACAGAGTAACGCTTTAAGCAAGATGACATGATGTAGAGGGATAAATTCATGCAATATGATAAAAAACCATCTTGTTATCCTCGATGGCAACAATACAATACGTGCCTTGCTGCCCCTACTGTCACTGGGAAAGGACACCGCAAGATTGAACCCAAAGCTAAGCACTTCTCCCATTGCAAGAAAGATCAATCTAGTAGGCCAAACCAAACTGATAATTTGAAGAGACTTGCAAAGATAACCAATCATACATAAAAGAATTCAGAAGATTCAAATATTGTTCATAGATAAACTTGATCATAAACCCACAATTCATCGGTCTCAACAAACACACCGCAAAAGAAGATTACATCGAATAGATCTCCACGAGAGAGGGGGAGAACATTGTATTGAGATCCAAAAAGAGAGAGGAAGCCATCTAGCTAATAACTATGGACCCGAAGGTCTGAGGTAAACTACTCACCCTTCATCGGAGAGGCTATGATGTTGATGTAGAAGCCCTCCGTGATCGATGCCCCCTCCGGCGGAGCTCCGGAACAGGCCCCAAGATGGGATCTCGTGGGTACAGAAGGTTGCGGCGGTGTAATTAGGTTTTTGGCTCCATATCTGATCGTTTGGGGGTACGTAGGTATATATAGGAGGAAGGAGTACGTCGGTGGAGCAACGTGGGGCCCACGGGGGTGGAGGGCGCGCCCAGGGGGGTAGGCGTGCCCCCCTACCTCGTGGCTTCCTGCTTGATTTCTTCACGTAGGGTCCAAGTCCTCTGGATCATGTTCGTTCCGAAAGTCACGTTCCCGAAGGTTTCATTCCGTTTGGACTCCGTTTGATATTCTTTTTCTGTGAAACTCTGAAATAGGCAAAAAACAGCAATTCTGGGCTGGGCCTCCAGTTAATAGGTTAGTCCCAAAAATAATATAAAAGTGAATAATAAAGCCCAATAATGTCCAAAACAGAAGATAATATAGCATGGAGCAATCAAAAATTATAGATACGTTGGAGACGTATCACCTCCCGAGAGGTTTTAGGGCTTGGCGGCGGTTCCGTATCGTAAAACGGCATGAATCCTTCTCCTTGATTTTTCTCTCCCCGAAAGTGAATATATGGAGTTGGAGTTGAGGTCGGTGGAGCGTCAGGGGGCCCAGGAGGCAGGGGGCGCGCCCAGGGGGGCAGGCACGCCCCCCACCCTCGTGGACAGGTGGAGGCCCCCCTGACGTGGATTCTTCTTCCAGTATTTTTATTATTTTCCAAAAGTTAGTTCCGTGGAGTTTCAGGTCATTCCGAGAACTTTTGTTTCTGCACATAAATAACACCATGGAAAGTCTGCTGAAAACAGCGTCAGTCTGGGTTAGTTCCATCCAAATCATGCAAGTTATAGTCCAAAACAAGGGCAAAAGTGTTTGGAAAAGTAGATACGACGGAGACGTATCAGGCCACTCCGGACCCCTTTGGCCTTCCCCTTGGCCTTCTTCACCGGCGCCGTATAGGGCGCCGGCACCAGCATCTTCGCTAGACGCGGAATGACAGGTTCTTCAGGCAGCAGAGCCGGGCACTGGATCTTCTTCGCCCTCTCCATCCATTCCTGAAGAAGCAATGACAGTAAAAGTTCAGATTTCCTCCTTGAAACAAACAAGTAGAGGACGCGTTAAAAACTTACCTGACTGGCGGGGTGTTTAACATCATGCCCACGGTCCGAATCCGTGGCTGGCGGTATCTCATTGCCCTTGAAGAGCAACCTCCAGGCATCTTTGTGAGTGGTTTCGAAGAGCCTCTTCAGGGTATGGTGCTTCTTCGGATTGAACTTCCATAGCGGGAGGCTTCGGCTTTGGCACAGGAGAATCCGGCGAACTAGCATCACCTAGATTATATCGACAAGTTTGACATTCTTGTCTACCATGCTCTGAACGCGCGTCTGCAGCGCTATCAGCTCATCTGGCGAACACCAGTTCGGGCTCTTCTCGACCCAGGAGGTGAGCCGCATTGGAGCACCGGGGTTGAATTCGGCAGCCGCGGCCCAGTCGGTGCCGCGGGGTTCCGTAATGTAGAACCATTGTTTTTGCCATTCCTTGACAGTCTCCACGAAAGTGCCTTTCGGCCAGGAGACATTGGACAGCTTACTCACCATGGCTCCTCCACACTCCTCGTGCTGGCCATCCACTACCTTCAGCTTCACGTTGAAGACTTTGAGCCACAGCCCGAAGTGGGGTTGGATGCGGAGGAAGGCCTCACACACGACGATGAACGCCGAGATGTTGAGGAAGGAGTTCGGGGATAGATCATGAAAGTCTATCCCGTAATAGTACATCAGCCCACGGACGAAGGGGTGGAGTGGAAACCCTAGTCCGCGGAAGAAATGAGGGATGAATACCACCCTCTCATTGGGCTTCGACGTGGGGACGACCTGTCCCTCGGCCGGCAGACGATCGGCGATTTCCTTCGCCAAGTACCCAGCTGCCCGAAGTTCAATAATGTCTTTCTCCTTGACGGAGGAGACCATCCATTTGCCTTGGCCTCCGGATCCGGACATGGTTGAGTGCTAGCTTAAGTGGGAAGGAGATGAGAACTTGGGCGCTGGAGCTCAAGGGTGGAAGGGCGAAGGAAGAGAGAAGGCGTGGGAGAAGAGGGGGGAATCCTTATCCCCTTATAAAGGCAGTAAATATCGAACGCCTCCCCACTCGCCCTAAAACTCGCCTATTCCCAAGGGCTGTGTAAACGGCGCGGTTGGGTTACCCACGCCCGCATTGATGAAAATCCCGCAATAAGGGGACACGATCTCTGCTTTGACAAGACGTGTCAATGGAAACCGCATCTCGAAACACGGAACGGCAAACAAAAACGGTTCGATATAGTGACCGAACAGATGTGATGTCATCTTGCAAAAAGTTGTCAACAGATGGGACTCATGGGATATTATATTCCCTCCGCAGTTATGTGTGGTGCGTGTGTTACAGGTCCGGACACCATCAATACGTCCGAAGACTATCTTGGACTTCGGAAGGAGGAACCCTCCTTGCAATGTCGAAGACAGATCTACGCGCCGGATACCTTGTCATTGAAGCCAGGTTCAGGGGCTACTGAGGGAGTCCTGGACTGAGGGGTCCTCAGGCGTCCGGACTGTTAGCCATGGGCCGGACTGATGGGCTGTGAAGACATGAAGATCGAAGACTGCGCTCGTGTCCGGATGGGACTCTCCTTGGCGTGGAAGGCAAGCTTGGCGACCGAATATGTAGATTCCTTTCTTTGTAACCGACCTTGTGTAACCCTAGATCCTCTCGGTGCCTATATGAACCGGAGGACTTAGTCCGGAAACGGAGATACACGTTACCATAGTCATACAGGCTAGACTTCTAGGGTTTAGCAGTTACGATCTCGTGGTAGATCAACTCTTGTAATACTCATATCCATCAAGATCAATCAAGAAGGAAGTAGGGTATTACCTCCATAGAGAGGGCCCGAACCTGGGTAAACATCGTGTCCCCTGTCTCCTGTTACCATCGACCTTAGACGCACAGTTCGGGACCCCCTACCCGAGATCCGCCAGTTTTGACACCGACAGTGTGCGATTGTGAGATCGATGAAAAGAGGGGCGAGAGTTTACACGTGTGTGGGACTGTATGAGAGACACGAGGCATGGACACGGAAAGGAGGAGATGGAAGGTGCGTGTGTGTGTTGTAGGCAGACATCGCTGGAGAGGTTTATCGATCGGTGTGTGTCGGAAAGGAGTTGTGGAGACCATGGGAGAACGTCCTAAAGAAAAAAATGAATGTGTGCGATGGATAGAATGCTGAGGGAGGGGGAGGGCGTGTGCATGCACGAGAGAAAGTTAGTGCTAGATACAAAGGTTAGAGGATTGTGTGGGTGTAAGAGACTAACAAAGATCATAATTCGATATGAAAGTGGATTCATATATTTGAATAGGAGATCATAGTGTTATAAACATATGCATGCATGAATATAGCGGTGATACGTGTGGTGTGGTTTTGGACATGTTATACCATAATGTGATAATGTGTGGTGTTTGCAACTCACAGGTAAATATCGAACAATCTAAACCATACTATACATCGAACAATCTCACATTTTATTTGAATTTATGATAATGTGTGGCGTTTGCAGCTCACAACTAAATACCGAACAATCTAAACCATACTATATATCGAATAATCTCACATTTTATTTGAATTTGTGGTAATTTGTGGTGTTTGCAACTCACATCTAAATACTTGTACGCGTAGGGGGCGAGCACCATACATTATGTGATAAACACATTATACATATGAGACATGGTTTAGATTATGAAGATCTAGCTGGAGCTTGAAATGTACTGTGATTTGAAATCAACATAAAGTGGATTCAAAAAATCGAGTTCGAGTTCATATAGTACACGTAGTAACGTGGAATACGACTAGTTTCTCCTACTATATGACAAGCAGTGAGGTACCACGCAACTTAGCTATCCGTGATGGACTCTCTTGAACGCCATCATTATTTATCTCTGCGCGTTTGAGCTGTGCATTTGTAGATGGGCCTGGGAGTTGAGCTAGTAGGGCGGTGGCCTGGGTCCAAAGTAGTAGAAGTAGCACAGAAACATTTTTTGAGTGTATGCTTTTCCCTTCTCATGCCTGCCTACTAGAATCGCCAGTGCTTGAAAGGAAAACTGAAGGAAAAACATATGAATTGGAAAGTTTCCTATGGTACTACTATTCATGCATTTGGTTCAAAGGAATGGAGCAAAGGAAAACTATAGGATTTGTTCCTTTATTGTCTCCTTGAAAGAAAAACCGTAGGAATTTTAATATCTAGTTGTCCTCCTTTTCAAATTCCTATTCATGAAGCACAAGACTAAGAGATAGTAGCATAATACCATTATAACCGTACATTTTCTTGTGGTATGACTTAATCTCACCATGCTTCTTTGCATCCTGTGATCTTCCAATTCTTGTGAACCAAACACCCAGATTGGCAGAAATCCTGTGTTTTTAAATTCTCTGTTTCGCACGTGCATTCCTATCCTATTACTGTGTATTTCCTATCCCTGCGTTGTTAGAATCCTCCAATTCAAATGAGCCCTTACAGAATTACTTCTCTTACAGATAGTTATCAAAGAAAACCTTGTGTGGTTTGTCCCGCTCCTGTTGCGTCACCGTCCACCCCAGCTCAGCTGCTCCAACGATAGAAGGCTCCAGCACAGCAGGGATCCGGCCTCCAGACTGTCTTTCGCCGCCTCAGATCTTCTTCCCCGCCGCCGGTAGCCACAACAACTGCATTACCATCATCAACCGAGCAGATGACCTGGAGGACAACACGGGTCCACAAGAGAGGTCGCACTCTTTCGTGTCTGCTTACGTTATACATCACTTAACATGCTCCTTTATCGTCCTGTTCACCGATTAGACTATGAGTCAGCTCCAAACTAATGGTCAAACTTGAGTTTTTAAATGGTTGTGGGGTACATATCGGAGCCGCAATCAATAGTATCTATCTACTATCTGATTAATCTCTGGTGTCTACTATGAGTTTCATGTTGGGTGGGAAACAAACAATAAAGAAGACATTATCTGTATTTTTTAACTGAAGCCATTATCTGCCTGCTATCATTGGTTTTGGGTCTATCCACAGGTTGCTACCATCACTCTGGATTTCTGCATGCACTCCTTACATAATCTCACTATGTTTTATTCCTATGCATGTCATTTATTATACACAATGGAACTGAACATGTAGAGCAAAAGAGACGAGCCTTGCATGGCCATAAAATTTCATGCAGACGTCGCTCCATGGTAGGCGCAAACGCAGCCCCCCTCCACCCATTTCGGATTGTAATCAAGAGGAAGATAACTGTTCTGAGGGGGATTCAGAAGGAGAAGACCACTCCTATTTACCCCCTGAGGTCTTTGGTCTAACTTGGCATGCTGATGTTGGTAATATCATGCATATGGTGCCATGCATTGCTTACTTTATACATCAAATATGTCATCTGCTTAGTTTAGACATGTTTTGTGTGAATACCATCTGTTTAGTTTCTTCATCGTATATGTGAATTATGCAACGCCATCTTGTTTAGCCAGGCATCATATATGTGAATTTTACAATGCCATCCTTCTTGGCCAGTCATCTTATATGTGAATTATATCAGGCCATCCTTTTTTTCATTACATATTACATTTGTCAACAATGTTAGTACATTCAACTACTCTTCGTGTGCATCAGCCATTTGACACGGTGATGGAAAATTCTGGAGTGAAGACAAGGTCTTCAAAGCAGACTATGCTATCTGACAAAGCGCATATCTCGCTGGTTACGGATAGCTCCTCAGAGGAGATTCAGAGACAGACGACCAGTCCTATTTTCCCCCCGAGGTGTATGCTCTAACTTGGCAGGGTTATGTTTCTCATATCGTGCGTATGGTGTCTTGCATTGCTATGTCATTTGATTAGTTTAGACATGCTTTGTGTGAATGCCACCTGTTTAGTGTCTAATTACCATATATGTGAATTATGCAATGCCATCTTGTTGCAAGACATTATATATGTGAATTATGCAATGCTATCTTGTTGCAAGGCATTATATATGTGAATTATGCAATGCCATGCTGTTTAGCCAATCATCATGTATGTGAATTATATCATGCTATCCTTTTTTGTATTACGTGTTCCATTTGTCGATAACATTTGTGTATTCAACTACTCTTCCCGTGCATCAGCCATTTGAAACGGTGATGGAAGTATCTGGAGTGAAAACAAGGTATTCAGAGCAGACAATTCTACCTGCTGAAGCAGACATCTTTCTGGTTACAGATAGCTCCTCAGAGGAGGATTCAGAGAGTGATGACCAGTCCTATTTCCCCCCTGAGGTCTATGCTCAAACTTGCCAGGGTTATATTACTCATGTCATGCATGTTGTCTTGCATTGCTTAGTTTTTACATCATATACGCAATTGCCATCTACTTACTTGCTTACTATGTAAATCATATATTTGAATTATATCATGCCATCATGTTTATATAGACATCATCTATTTGAATTATGGCATGCCAACCCATTTAATAAAGACATCATATAGTCATATCATCTCATCATGTTTACTGTTTACAGTCATCATATTTTGAATTATGTCATTCTATCCGTGAATTATATCATCCTATCATGTTTCCATAGGCGGCATGTATGTGAATTATGGCATGCCAACCTATTTAATAAACACATTATATAGTTATATCATGTCATCCGATTTACATAGTCATCATATTTTGAACTATATCTTTCCATGTTTTTTAGTTAGCCATCATATATGTGAAATTGTGTCATGCTATCCTGTTTAGTTAGCCATCATATATGTGAAATTGTGTCATGCTATCCTGTTTGGTTAGACAACATAAATGTGAATTATTTCATGCCCTCTTTTATTCCACACTGTCCATTGCACCTGTCTATCATACAATGTATGTACATTCAATTACTTTCCTTGTTTATCAGCCATTTGAATTGGAGAGGGTGATGGCAGTATCTAAGGGAGTAACAACATGGTCTTCAGAAAAGATAGTGCTACTAGTTGATGCAGATAGAACCATGGTTGTACTTGCCCAAGAACCAGCCCCACCACACATAACCCAGACTCTCGCAGATTGTACCCCTACCCAGTTGGACAGAGAACCAGCTACACCCCTTCTAACCCCAACCCCAGCTGATAGTAACCCAGTTCCAGTTGACACAACACTGTCTCCACCACAGAGCACCCAAACACGAGCAGTTAGTAAGGGAACTGCAGTGCCCAAAGCATGAGGACCACCACTCCAAATCCCGACTCAACGCTTAAAGCAGAAGAAGAATTGTTCTCAGGTCAGGTTCTGTAGCTATGGTTCATACTCATACCAACTATTTTCAATTTTGAAGGATGGAACTGAAACTCCAATGGCGCAACAGGTATGTTTTAAATCTGTTTCTTTAACTGGTTTACTGTTGTAACTTGCTCTATGTTGATTTTAGTTTCAATTGAATAAACAGTTATGTTCTCATGTCATGCACATTACAAGTGTTGTTATTGCTCTGTAGTTTCCCACACTTATACTCTGTCTATTCTGCTTTGTCTTGAACAAATATTATTTGAACTGTGTCTCTATCTTGATTTGGCAACAAAAACTAGAATGATATAGACCATAAAGTAACCATGGTACATAGATATATGTTTGTTTCATGTTGTTATCCTATCCACTTTACTACTGAACTGATTTACCAAAATGAGTTTCATATACAAAATGGTAAACCTGTGATGTGTCTGCTTGTTTCTCTTTTAGAATGCGGACGAAATATTGGAGAACAGTACC
Organism: Triticum aestivum; assembly: GCF_018294505.1. Taxonomy (NCBI): domain Eukaryota; kingdom Viridiplantae; phylum Streptophyta; class Magnoliopsida; order Poales; family Poaceae; genus Triticum; species Triticum aestivum. Next base: position 219,971,677 of record NC_057808.1, read on the forward strand.
CCGTTATGCAATGGTAAAGGAAGTAAAGTGATACGTCTCCGTCGTATCTACTTTTTCAAACGCTTTTGCCCCTGTTTTGGACTCTAACTTGCATGATTTGAATGGAACTAACTCGGACTGACGCTGTTTTCAGCAGAATTGCCATGGTGTTATCTTTGTGCAGAAACAAAAGTTCTCGGAATGACCTGAAACTTCACGGAGATTATTTTTGGAAATAATAAAAAATATTGGCGAAAGAATCAAGGCCAGGGGGCCCACACCCTGTCCACGAGGGTGGGAGGCGCGCCTGCCCCCTGGGCACGCCCCCTGCCTCGTGGGCCCCCTGGAGCTCCATCGACCTCAACTCCAACTCTATATATTCACGTTCGGGGAGAAAAAAATCAGAGAGAAGGATTCATCGCGTTTTACGATACGGAGCCGCTGCCAAGCCCTAATCTCTCTCGGGAGGGCTGATCTGGAGTCTGTTCGGGGCTCCGGAGAGGGGAATCCGTCGCCGTCGTCATCATCAACCATCCTCCATCACCAATTTCATGATGCTCACCGCCGTGCGTGAGTAATTCCATCATAGGCTTGCTGGACAGTGATGGGTTGGATGAGATTTATCATGTAATCGAGTTAGATTTGTTAGGGTTTGATCCCTAGTATCCACTATGTTCTGAGATTGATGATGTTGCTATGACTTTGCTATGCTTAATGCTTGTCACTAGGGCCCGAGTGCCATGATTTCAGATCTGAACCTATTATGTTTTCATGAATATATGTGAGTTCTTGATCCTATCTTGCAAGTCTATAGTCACCTACTATGTGTTATGATCCGGCAACCCCGAAGTGACAATAATCGGGACCACTCCCGGTGATGACCGTAGTTTGAGGAGTTCATGTATTCACTATGTGTTAATGCTTTGGTCTAGTACTCTATTAAAAGGAGGCCTTAATATCCCTTAGTTTCCAATAGGACCCCGCTGCCACGGGAGGGTAGGACAAAAGATGACATGCAAGTTCTTTTCCATAAGCACGTATGACTATATTCGGAATACATGCCTACATTACATTGATGAATTGGAGCTAGTTCTGTGTCACCCTATGTTATAACTGTTGCATGAATAATCGCATCCGGCATAATTCTCCATCACCGATCCAATGCCTACGAGCTTTTCACATATTGTTCTTCGCTTATTTACTTTTTCGTTGCTACTGTTACAATCACTACAAAACTATCACTGTTACTTTTGCTACCGTTACCGTTACTATCATACTACTTTGCTACTAAATACTTTGCTGCAGATATTAAGTTATCCAGGTGTGGTTGAATTGACAACTCAACTGCTAATACTTGAGAATATTCTTTGGCTCCCCTTGTGTCGAATCAATAAATTTGGGTTGAATACTCTACCCTCGAAAACTGTTGCGATCCCCTATACTTGTGGGTTATCATAAAGCAGATAAGGTTCAAGATAGTGAGACACCCCTGTTGGTCTCCAAGAAAGCTGATAAAAACTATCTTGACGATAGTGAGACAACCCAAAAGTCTTGTCTTGATGTAGTGTTCGAGTTACTGACCACTACTGCGGGCACAAGCTCTTCAAACTCGCTGCCTGAATCAGTTCGTCTTCTTGAGTCTCAACTTCAAGTTGAAAGACATCGATCAGATGTGCTGCGATAGGAAGATGAAGGACCGAGGAAGTCCCTGCAGAATTCAGAGGCATACTTTCTGGTGCAACAACATGCACTGGAGGATTTAAGCGCCAAACAAGAGAAAGTTAATAAGATTGCTAAGCATCTTGCCAGCATTATGGGTACCCAGGATATTCTTCCTTGAGCTCTTCTGAAGTGGTTTCAGTTCTGGACTTGTTTTGCTGCGGCGTTTATTTGCACCGGTCGCCAACTTTGACAACCAGTGTATGTGATATGCTGCTTTGTTCCCTATATTTGCACTGGTGGCGAACTTTGATGCCTAGTGGATGTAATATGTGTAATAGCCATGAATCTGTGATAGCCTAGCGTAAGTTGCTTGCTTATTTATTTCCTTGTTGTCTTGTTATTTGTTTGCTTGTAGTCAGTGCAGGTTTTTTTCGCGGTTTGCTAGTGGCCCAATAACCTATTTTTTAAAACTAGGCCACAATAACCATGGGCTACATATTTACTGTAGTGAACATGGGCCTCCTACGGGCCGTATAAACAATGGGCCTTTTACGGGTCGTAGAAATAACGGGCCTTCTACGGGTCGTGTGATGATTGGGCCTTCTACGGGCTGTATGATGACTGGCCAAACATTGGCCAATAATAGACCACATTATGGGTAGTAAACGGGCTAGAGTTGGAATCGTCCGTTCATGGGCCGATCGTAACGGGCCGTCGTTAATGGGCCATATTTGATAACGCTATGAAAACGTCCTAACGGATTAACGGGCCACAAACGGGCCGACTGTAACCACGGGCTGAATTTGGCCCACAAGCAGAAAGGGCCAGTAACGGGCCGTAAGTAACCGAATGCTGGAAATGAGCCCAAGAATAGATGGGCCCTGAGAAGGCCGAAAGATAACATGGGCTGGAAACGGCCCAATGAAATAATGGGTCGTTAATGGGTATAAAGCGATAGTTCATTACGGGCCAGTTTCACCACGGGCCGTTAATGGGCCAAGAGTTACAAAGGGCCTCATATGGGCCGAAAGACGTCATGAGCCATACATGGGTCGGAAGTTACAACGGGCTGGAATCATATTGGACGGCCTAGATGACGCTACTGGGCCTAATTCAGATAGGTCGTAACGGGACGTGACTTAGCGGGCTATAAATGGGCTATATGCGAACAGGTCGTTAACAGGCTTTCCGTGGGCCGGTCCGCTACCTTATGACCAAGTCAAACGGGCCGGCCTTTTCACCGGAGTGGCCTCTGTTGGGCCGTGCCACGTGTCGACGTATCATAGGCGCCTTCGGTCCAATGAGTGGATGACATCTATCCCAACGGTGAGCCGACACATGGTTCCTCTGGCCAAGAATTTTACACGTGGAAAATCCCCATTGGTCGGGGCTGTTAACGGGTTATCGGATCCAAACCGGAACCCGATAGCTTAACGGCGACCCGTTACGGTGGATGCCACGTGTCGGTCACCCTTGACGAAAGCACTTCTATGACGCGTGATTTATCGTCATGGAAGTGGACACTTCCGTGATGATAATTTTGTTAATGTCATGGAACACTTCTACGGCAGCACAGGTATGACTATCTTGATTCTGTCATAAAATCGTCATGGATGTACATGCATGACAGAAAACGCGACCTACTGTGACAAACACGTATCATCACGGAAGTGTGTTTTTTTGTAGTGCTTATATCTTTTGAGTTAGGCAGTTTCTCATGTACTTCACTTATATCTTTAGAGGACGACGGTGTTTATATTTTATAGAAATGATTTGCACTCTTATGCTTCACTCAAACCTTTTTGAGAGTCTATTAATAGGAAGTGGTAATGTGCATTGGTTATGAGACTAGTTCAAGAATGATAGGTATACAAGAGTGATATAATAAAAACTTTCATGTAGATCACTGAATATGAAACGTGTGACTTAATTATATTGATGTAGTAATATGAAAGGGTATTGTTTCATGGCCATTGGTTAGTAAAGATATCAATATTAAATCTTGTCATGTATTACTCATTTAAGTGTCTGTCATGCATGACGGGGATGTTCGAGCATTTTTTATTCCTCATTGAAATCCTTTGTGTTGTTCAAATCGGTGGTGCTTGATGGTTAATTCCTACCAACCTCCTCCCTAGAGGCATGCGAGTAGTAGTTTGCTTCGAGGGCTAATAGAACTTTCATAATAAGTATATGAGTACTTTATGTTTAATGTGAGTTCATGGACTAATACGACACTCCCACCTATCCACATATTGCTACCCTCTCTGGTACCATGCATTGCCCATTTTCACCTTGAGAATTGGTGCGAACTTTGCCGGTGCATCCAAACCCCGTGATATGATACTCTTTATCACACATAAGCCTTATTATATCCTTCCTCAAAACATCCACCATACCTACCTATCATGGCATTTCCATAGTCATTCCAAGATATGTTGCCATGCGACTTCCAAGGTTACTATCCACATGACATGTGTCTTCATCATCATGTTGCTTTGCATGATCATATAGATCTGACATGATATTTGTGGCAAAGCCACCATTCATCATTGTAATACATGTTACGCTAGATCATTGCACATCCTGGTACACTGCCAGAGGCATTGCTATAGAGTCATATTGTTCCAGTTTATCGAGTTGTAAGTAAAAAGAAGTGTGATGATCATTATTAGAGTATTGTCCCAGTGAGGTAAAGAATGATGGAGCTCGATGAGTCCTCCAAAAAGTGGGGATGAGGTTCATGATATTGTTCTAAAAATGAGAACAAGAAAAATAAAAAATAAATAAAAAGGAGAGAAAAGGAGAGAAGGGACCAGGGGCGGAGCTAAGGTCTGATCATCATTTCTTTAAATCCCGATCATCATTCTCTTTGCCATCCAAAGTGCTAAGACCGTGGCTCACGCTCAAGTAGTGCGTGAGAGTTGGAAGCTGAAGTGAGAAAAGTATGATTTAATTGCTTGGTTTGGCATCGGGATTTTTCATGAACTTTTGTCTTTATATTAGGAAGACTGAGCGTGCATGCTTATCATGATTAAGTGTTTGGGGAATTACATTCTTTAGCCGAAAGTCAATGATTGTTCATTCGTGCAATCGTGTATTACTATCTTCGTGTCAAATTGATACTATTCCTTGAATCATTTGGGTCCTAAGTTCATACCATGAGTTATATTGATTGATTAAACATGTTAGGTAGCATTCAACATCAAAAATTATTTTTGTTTACCATTTACCTACTCAAGAACGAGTAGGAATTAAGCTTAGGATGCTGATACGTCTCTGGCGTATCTATAATTTTTGATTGTTTCATGCTATTATATTATCATTCTTACATACTTTTGCCATCATTTTATATTATTTTTTTGGACTAACATATTAAATTCAGTGCCTAGTGCTAGTTGTTTTTTTGCTTGTTTTTGGTTTTATAGAAAATCAATACTTGCAGAGGTCCAAACACGATGCCAATTTTTGACGGTTTTTTCTGGACCAAAAGAAACACTAGAAGCTTCGAGAGGAGACCGGAAGACCCACGAGGCTCCCACAAGGGTGGGCGGTGAGGCCTGGGGTGGCTCGCCACCCAGGCTTGTGGGGCCCCTGAGCCTCAGACTACCCTAATTCTTGTCCTATAAATTCACATATATTCAAAAACCCTCAGAGCGAGACCAGAAACAATTTTATCGCCGCCACAAGCCTTTGTTCCGAGGCGATCCAGTGTGGAGCCCTGTTCTGGAGTTCAGTCGGAGGAGGAAACCATTGGGGTGGCCATCTTCATCAAGCTTGCTGCCTCCATGATGGTGTATGAGTAGTTCCTTCAGGACCTACGGGTCTATTGTAGTAGTTAAATGGCTTTCTCTCTTTCTCTTTTAGATCTTCAATACCATGTTTTCTTCTGAGATCAATCTGGTGTAATTATTATGGTGTGTCCGTTGGGATCCGATGAATTGTGGATTTATGATCAAATTGTTCATTGGTTTATATCGAATCTCTTGAAATTTCTTTGCTCATAATTAAATAGCTATGTATGCTTTCCAATCTACTTGTCTTCTCTGGCCAAGATAAAAGGGTAGTGCATCAGAGGGAGTGGTTCATAGTAGTGGGTTCAATCTTGCGATGATTTCTATATCGTAGTGACAGAAAGGGATAAGACACATATTTGTATTGTTGCCACTAAGGATAAAACGACGGGATTTAATCTCATTGCTAGATTTCTTCTTGTCTACATTATGTCATCTTGCTTATTGTGTTACTCTGTTTCTTGCAAACTTAATAATTCGAGATGCATGTTGGATAGCGGTCTTGGGGTAGAGCAATAGTAGTAGATGCAGTTGGATTAACAGTCTACTTATCACAGACATAATGCCTATGTGAGATTATGCCATGAATGATCATAGTTATAAATTACCACTATTCTGTCAATTGTCCAACAGTAATTTGTTCATGCCATTGTCTGATTTTGGGATAGATGCCACTAGTGAACTTATGGCCCTGGGTCCATTCTCCATCAATAGAAAACTCCAACAAAATTTGCTATTTTATTTTCCTTTACTTTTTGCCGTTTTGCTGCTACCACTATCTATTTGCGTTTAATATTATAGCCAGCAAGACAAGGGGCCTGACAACCTCCTTGTCAAGTTGGGTGCAAGCATTTGTATTGTGTGTGTACATGTGTTGTTTACATTGTTAGCTTGGTGACTCCTATTGGTTCGATAAACCTTGGTTCTTAACTAAGAGAAATACTTCTACTGTTGTGCTATATCACCTTTCCTCTTCGGGGAATCCAACAACTCCTACGGGAGTAGCAGTGCTCTGAAGCGACGGTGACCAACATGAATGCACAACAACCACTTCACATGGAAGGGTGCGAGAAAGGGTTTTGGGTGGGTCCGAGGTGTCAGACACGTACATGACAGCGGTCCGGACGCCAGGAAAGCCCCTCTGGTTTGCAGGAAAACAAACGTACAAATGGGTCCACAGACCGATGAGGTACTGTGTTGTATGCCAAACTGTGTCCAAATAGCTCTGTTCAAACGCTTGCGGGCGGGTTGAGGCTCCATGTTGAAGATGCTCTTAGAGCATCTCTAACTGATCCTCTCAAATTTAGAGAAAGATACGGTCGAGAATTGTTTAGAGGATCATATTTGCTCCTCTAAAAAAGCGATTTTTAACTGATCCCTTAAACTTAGAGGAGTAAAAATATTATTTTGCCAATTTTTTCTTTTTTGCCACCGACATAAACTTCACTACTATATTATTTTGTTAAGTGACATCTTGGTCACGTACTTCACCAATTTGAAAAGAAAAAATGCACACTTTAATAGAAAAGCATCTTCCCTAGCTGCTCCTACTAGTCCGATCAATGCTTTTTCCTATGGCTTCATTGCCTATATTGTTCTTTTTCTCTATTGGCTTATTGAACTTGTACACTTCTTTCTTCTTCGCCTCCTCATACTTGGACACTGCGTTCTCTCTAGTCTCATCTCTAACAAGTAGCGCACGAACATCTAGCAAATTTCTCGCTATCAATAGATCAATGTACCCTTCTTCCCAATACCAAAACTTACGTCCACCCTACATACAATTTTAAGCAAACAATGAGTTTCAAATTGCGACGAATCCAAAGAACACTCGTACAAAATGGCACTCGCTCCGTCCTTTTCACACTTGTAGGACACCCATCCGGGATGTTTCGGCGTGCTCGAAACGCGGCACAACACGTGCGGTGGGGCAGTGGTCACACTTGATGACCGGCAGCGGCGAGCCGTCAACCTACTGAGCGAGTGTTGAGCCAGGCCGACGGTTGGACGCGGATGTGCCGGTAGTCAGTCAATGTGTGACATGCGAGCGCCAAGAGGGGAGGACATACTGCAAGGCCGTGCAGAGCGGTCGAGGGGGCTGCGCGGTTCGGTCCCCTTCGAATCCATCCAAAACGCGTCGGCGCCAGTGAGTCAGTTCGTATAATCCGGCGATGGCGTTGACAGTCATAGATCTACCGATTTAGGCCCTGCCGGCGACGAGAACCGACCAAATCGAGGTGGGGAGGAGCGCGACAGGTGTTACGGGGGTCGGCGGTGGCGTGTGGTGCCGGCAGAGGCAAGTAGGGGGGCACCGGAGTGGGTGCGACGTGGGGTGGGATAGGTGCGGTCGAAGGGTAGGGGAATCTTTTTTACTCCATGATTGGGCGACTGAATAAAAATTAGTGTTAGAGCGGCTGAGAAGGATAATTTTTACTCCTCCAAAGCTTTATCGAAAAAGGCTTTCGCCCCGCTTTGTAGATAAAGCAAATCGCCCGAGCCAAGCATCCAACAAGGTTCTCACACACACACACACACAAGGTCCACAAACACACAAAGTATCAAATGGGGTTAATGCTGAGGGCACAGCTCAACAAGCCCTGAAATGCAGAACACAAACACACGCACAGCAACCTGAAACATTAGGTATAATCGGGCTCCGGAGGAGGGGGCGGCGGCGGGGGCGCCACGCGGAAGGCCATCGATCAAAGGTCAGCGAGGAGGGTGTTGATGGCGTCCCGGTCCTGAGGGCAGCTAAGCGGCCGCCAAAGCTACAAGTAACCACACATTTTGAAGATCGCGTCAGTCGCACGTCGAAGAGGCACTTTCTGAATAACAAGCTTGTTGCGGATGGTCCAAAGTGTCCAGGCGAGGACCCCAACGCACATCCATCTAATATGGCGGTGGCGGGGGGCGGCGGTGTGGATCTCAGCAAGCAGGTCCGGGAAGTTGGTGTTGCACCACTGTCCACCGACCGTCTCGCAAAAGCATGACCACAGGAATTGGGCCGTGGAGCAGGAGAAGAAGATGTGATTAGCATCCTCCACCATGTCACACAGGGGGCACATTCCATCTCTTGGGCCATTACGCTTGAGGACTTCTACCCCGGAGGGAAGGCGTCCCCGAATCCACTGCCACAAGAAGATCCCGATCTTCAGAGGGAGTCTAATGTCCCAAATCAGCTAAAGGGCTCAGGAGCCGAGGAGGGAGTGATGGCCGAGTATAAGGATTTTGTGGAGAAGCGGCCAATGGACTCCAGAAATTTAGAACTTTTTAAGGGATCGGTTAGGTATAGTTTAGAGGTGGAAAAGTGAAAATTTACTCTAGAACTTTTTATGGATCGGTTAGGATTACTCTTATGTGCTCTCTCAGAATCTGCGGAATATATCCTTGTACATTGTTCATCCATTGAGCCGCTTTTGCCTGCTGGTTCCGGCTCTTCTCTGGGTTGTCTTCAGACCTCAGCTGTACCGGGGTTTGTGAACTTCGTTCTACAGTGCTTATCTCCGCCCTATGGATTTTTTTTTGAGACACCCCTATGGAATTGGTGGAAGCGCCACTACGCCAAGGTTTCCCGCAACAAAGATGTGCCGATGACTTGCCCAATCCTTCTCGCAAAGCTCTTGGTCAGGATTGGACATCAACTTTGCTGTCATTTCTCTGTGGCTTGCATAGTTGGTTTTAGCTGTTAGCTTTGGGCCTTTTCTCCCCGCTTTGCAGAATTTTGTTTATCTTTAACTGAAAAATTGTTCAGGACTGCTCTTGCCGGCGTAGTCCCTTTACAAGAAAGAAGAAAAGGACGTTGGGTAGCAAGTTGTTGGATAATGGAGATGCTATCACACATACAATTGTCGTGATATGTACGACTCTTGGCCATTGCTCAGTCCAGTGGACGTAAAAACAGTGGTAAGTTCAGAGGCGTGCGCGCGGTTGATATCATAAATTTCAAAACCACATGATCATATTCATGCGTAGTAACCACGTACTACTGCCCTCTTCCATGACCTTTGCTCGCATCCTTGCATTCTTGGGCTGCAACTTGTGCAAGTGGGTACTGAGAAGAATCTTTCAAACTGTAGACCACATGGTCCTTTCAGGCTGAGCAACTGTTGATGAAAAAGAAAAGACAGTGCCCAGTGAACTACAGTGTTTCGTCTGTTGTCAGGGGCTCAACCTCAAACACGGTCCACAAAAAAGCACGTTTTTTTACAAGTTTGGGAACCCACAGCGACAGGACTATACCATCGTAAATTTTCAGTCATCTAAATTGCTAAAGGAGATGAACATATATTGACATTTCAACTGATCCTTGGCTTGCCGTCAAGTGGGGGGTAAAAAGATAAATACTTTGATGACTCTTGGCCATTGACCATCTCATCCACGAACCAAATTCACACGGAGACGGAACTAACCTCACTGGCCTTTGTCAACTCCAGGCAGTTGCTGATATCTTTGTGTGCTTGGGTGCTGACTCATACTCAATCAAGAGGTGACACATTGACCCATGGAGATTCTGTGGAACAAGATATCCTCCCTCTGTAGTCTCACTGTCATCATCTGAGTATCCCCTTGCCTCCCCAAGTTGGCCCATAATGATCCTCCCACCAATGTGCATTCATGTGTTGCTTACCACTCTCCATGTTGAGTGAGGGACGGAAGATTGATGGGCGGCTCCTTTTGGCTGAAGCAATCCAAAGGTGTCGGGTAACGTTTATGACAGCAAACAGAAAACATCTACATCTGCATGGAAGCCAATAATTACTGCCACCCCAATCCCCCTCCTCTCTTTCATTCCGCGGTTCGTCTGCCGCAAGAGGAGTGAGGACCCCCCCCCCCCCTCTGTTTTCCTAGTTTTAGTGAGTTATTATTTCCTTCATCACATCAACAAGGTCAGTGATGGTGTGTAGCCTCTCCCTATCTCGACGGCGTCTAATTTCGCATCAACGAAGAGAGCCTGTGTGACGGTCGGTGTTGCTAGATTTGTTGGCTCTATTCTGATCTTGGCAGCCAATGTATTTAATCAAGGCAAGCAGTTGGCTTAATCTTGATGCGGCCACTTCGACCTCTTCTTTTTAGTTGTTCTGCAGCATGACCGGGTTTCTCCAACCCTGTGGCGTGGTGGTGCAGGATAGCAAGCCAACATTCTGTGTGTTGATGCCCCTACCGATAATACTTCAACGGTTACCAGATCTGATTTCTAGCAGTGAGTGGCTATTGCAGTCTTTAAAGCCTAGCATGGGTAGGGCGTTTGTAGGAGTCCATTCAAACGTTGTTGCTGCATTTTTCCTACTCCGACGGGGGTCGCGCAATCTAAGGAAGAAGATGGCCACTATGGTTTTCTATGTAACTTTATTTTTCGCTTGTTGTTTTGTATCTTGTTGTCTTTTCATTGCATCATCTACTGTTTTTCTTGATAAATTTCAACTATAATATCCCTTTGGGTGTCTTTTAAAAAAATAATGCCTATCTTTTAGGGATCAATGTAAAAGCTACTATGTAAGATACCCACTCGATTGCATTCTGTTATGAATCAATGTAAGAGCTACTATGGCCTAAAAGGCTAGCCAGAAATGAGGTTAAGGTATACACAGGGAACATAGTAAATGTTACTATACCTTCCATCGGTGTATTGCCGTCTGTATTTATTTTCATAATTCATTTAGAGTTTTACAAACTCTATCCCATTGCATAAGGTATCTTGCAAGAAGGTTGTTCATAAGAGAACTTTTTATGTTCGATATTATGAATAACACAAGGGCCATACTTTCATTATGAATGAGATGTATGTTATGAATATTGATAATAATACAATACCTCTGGGTTTACTTTCATAATTCATTTTAGAGTTTCATACACTCTAGCCCATTGCACAATGTTTGTTGCAAAAGAGTTGTTCATAAAAACAACAATTGTTGTTAAGTATTATGAATAACATGAAGGGCCATGCTTCCATCCAAGATGGATGTATGTTATGAATATTGATGGTAATATAATACATCCATAACACTGACGCTAAATGTCGCAAGACTATGAGAATACCACACATGTGTGGCACTGTATTTGGTCGCATTGGAGAAACCCGCATGGAAAAATTCCATTGTGATGGATTTTGAAGTCGTTTGATTTTGAATCATCTGACACTTGCAACTTTTCTCCAAAAAGTGAAGTGACTGAAATACCGTTCACAGACCATAAGGAACGAGCAACAAACTTATTGGTGATCATACATTTTGATGTGTGTAGTTCAATAAATGTTGTTGCAAGTAGTGGATTTATATATCTTCAGAAATGACTCAAGTAGATATATGGATATTTGCTTGATGAGACGTAAGTCTGGATCTTTTGAAATCATTCGAAAGGTTTTCAAAAATGAAGTAGAAGTTATTGTAACAAGAAAATTATGTTTCTGCAATTTGATTGCACAAAGGAATATTTGAGTTACATGTTTAGCGAATGTCTGATAAGTTGTGAAAGGGGTTTCATAACTTGCACCTCCCGGAACACCACTGCAAGTGAAAAGTCCGTGGAGATGTAATCTAACCATTTATGACATGGTAAGGTCAAAGATGACATAAATAAATTTGCCATTATCCTTTTTAAAGTGATGCTTTAGAGACTGCGGCTTTTACACTGAAAAGAGCTACATCGGGTCTGTTGAAATGAAGCCATGGTATGGTACGCCCAACCATGTTATATCTTTTCTTAACATTTGGAATATGGGGCTTGTGTAAAAGGTTACAAACCTATTCCAAATTAGACAAGTGCTACTTTGTAGGTTATACCAAAATGTTGGGTATTCCTCTCTCACTATACCGAGGCAAATAGTTTTGCCGCGAAACGGTGTGCTTTTAAAGAGAATGGTTCTTTCAAAAAGGTGAGTGGGAGAATAGTGCAACTCGACGAGATAAACAGTATCTTCGTCATCAGATCAAAGGAAAGAGACCTTGGAAGTAATTCCAGAGTTTCCTACTGCGACTGATACGGAAGTCTCTACAATAAAATGTATGAACTTCGGTTGAACTTGTAGCTGAACCACGTAGGCAAGGCTCGTGCAAACCTCTCAGGTGCGCAAACGAGATATTGTTGTTAGACAACATTATACCTATGATACACAAGGAAGCGTTGATGGGCCCTGACTCCGGAATTGGCTAAATGCCAATAAAACCCGAGTTAGTTTCCATATAAGTGGTTCAGGATTTAAACCTTGATACACCTTTCGGAAGACTTAGAGTCTAACGAATATTTATGGAACGTAAAACTGATACGGATAAAAATGTTTTATCCATAAAGCTCGACTTGTTGAAATAACAAGTTCAAGAGTTGACTACGATGAGGTTGTTTTCATCGTAGCGATGCTTAAAGTCGGTTCGGGTTGAACTAACAATTAATACATATTTCAATCATGAGATATGAAACATGGATGACAATAGGATTTCCATCTGATGGAAATGAAACCAAGGACTTGCATGTGTTACAGTCCAAGGCATTTTGTCTATCCAGAGGATGCTAGTAAGGGTGCAAACTTCAGAGTTCCAGCGATGGACAGAAGAGAGCAAAATGGAGTTGGAATCTTCGTGCTTTGATGAAATGGTCAAAGGGGTTTGACTTCATCAATGGGTAACGAAGATGCTTGTAATTCAAGAAAGTAAGTGGGAGCATAATAATATTTCTAAAAACCTTGCGTGCTTGACACATTGTTAATTGGAAATAAATTTCTTGACACGAATTAGGACTTCATTTGAAAATAGTTTTTTGATGAAGTGCATAGGCTAAATAGCCTCAATATTAGGCATAATGATCTATGGAGATAGATTTACCTAATAGGGCTAAGCAATGAATACATATTGACAAGGTGCTAAAACCTTTTAGCATTTAAAACCGCCAAGGAGTGATTCTTGCCAGAGTCACATGGAAGAGTTTTTTGCAAGACTCGGTGTCGCAAAACACTGATGAGTAAACTACATGATGCAGATTCCACACACTTTTGTGTTTGGATTAATCATGTATTCCATGGTATGTAAAACAACCAGATATGTCCGATACTCCCAAGGTGTTGCGAGTATGGATACTAAAGTGATCAAAGTACTGATCGTGGGACAACAGTGAAAGATGTCATTGAGTACTAGAGTAAGTACCGATGATATGTTTTCTCGCAAGCGGAGATCATGAAGAGTTCGTTGTAAAATGTTACATCGATATAGTCTTCATCTTTTCTCCATGCGATTTTCGATTTAAGTTAAGAGTTTTGTGTAATACACAATATGGTGGCACGGTTGTTGGAAATTGTTCCCAACAGGATACTGTGGCGAATTCTATAACAAATGACTAAGTATGTTGACGCTTTAGAAGCGACAAACAAGATGTTGAATCATATAGTTCATTCATGAACTTAGTATGGTTCCAAGATGGCTTTTGTCAATGGGACACTACTGCAGGTAGTTTCTCCGTAACTCAGTTTGAGGAATCCAGGTTCGACCTGTGATTCACATACATAAAAGCCAAGTCCGCAAAAAATATGAATTTTGTGAAAGCGTGAAAATGCGAGGATATGCAGATATAGACACGGAGCTGAAGTTGTCAGATCTGATGGACATCAGGCTATACCACATGCAAAGCATTTTTTACACCAGTATGCCATAGGTGTGAAGTGCATTAGCATTAACTGGATTATTGACTCTAGTGCAAGTGGGAGTCTGTAGGAGATATGCCCTAGAGGCAATAATAAATGATATTATTTATCTCCGAGTTCATAATTATGTTTATGTTGCATGCTATAACTGCTATGGTTCTCGAGTCTGCAATAACACGAGGCTCGGAGGAAGACTCATATGCACGTGTGGAATAATAAATGGTAAGAAGTATTCCTAGTCTAGCCTCTAAGACTAGCTCAAGTGTTGCATGATGGTTCTGTTTTCCTGATCATGGGCATGTCTATGCCAGCAACTTTGAGGACACAATGTTAAGAGAACATTTGTGTTGAATCGACCCGGATTGATATTATGCTATGAGATTCATTCGTCACAAGTTTATGGTTGATAACACAGAGATGGTTAATGTTTGCATAATTCCTTAGACCATGAGAGTATCGAGTTTCTTCATACTTGCTTCATGAACTTTGGGGTTTGTTAAACATCATCTGTAAATGGGTGGCTATTACGGCGGCTTACGGGTTCATGGAAAAGTGTGTCAAGTAACTTGATAGCTCAAGATTGGGATTTGCTCCTCCGACGATGGAGAGATATTCTCGGGCCCTCTCGGTGTTATGGTATCCATCATCGTCTGCCCAGACACAGTGTGATTTGATCACATGGATGCCGGAACACGGAAATGAGAAAAGAGAACAAAACCGGTAACGATGTAACTTGCATGGTGGACAAATTGTTCGTCCACGGGGATGCAATAAATCTCACCTCGGGTGTTTGTGACATATCGCGAAGCAACAGGAATAGCTCACTGCAACTGGAGGTTCACTCGAATATTCATTCGTGTGGGTATAGGGGTCAATATGGGTGTCCACGGCTCCGATGTTGATCATTGATGGGAAGGGGTTCCGGGTCATGTCTATACTTCACCGAACCTATAGGGTCACACGCTTAAGGGTCATCTATCTGCTGAATACTAGACAGGGAGTCTGAGAGAAATTTGCCGAAAAAGCTTCGGAGACAATGGAAGAGTTCCGGAGAGAGAATAGCGAAATAGTTTCGTAAAACCGAAAAGTTGTTTCGGGATATACCATGAAGTCAAATTGGTTTCGGGACATGCCTGATAATTCTTGGAGGGTGTCAGAATTATTCTGGAAACTTCTGGGAATTTTTCGGGATAAAAACCGGAAATGTTCCGGAGCTGCCGGTACCGCTTTGGTTGTTTTTCGTAGATGAAATTCACTTATCTGAAATTGTTTCGGAACGAATCCAAAATCATTTTAGTGGGTACTGGAATTATTCTAAGACCCACAGAAATATTTTCGGATTTAATGGACGCGAAAAATTATCTTCATGAATAGTGAAAATGCATTCTTGTTTGCTTTTCGCAGATGAAAATCACTAAACCGAAATTGTTTCGGAATGCGTTGAAAATTGTTTTAGTGGGTACTGAAAATGTTCTGAGCCCACATAAATGTTTTCAGTCCGAACGGACGCTGAAAAATGTCGTCATGAATAGTGAAAGTGCTTTTTAGTTGGCTTCTTGGAGAAGCCACCTTGAGGGCCTTTTGGTATTATCCCCTTGGCTTCTTGGAGAAGTCACCCTTGGGCTTGGCCTATAAATAGGGGTGGAGGGGGCTGCCTAAAGACACACTCTTTCTCACATACAAGTGACATGCATGATCTGGCTTCTCTCTCCCTCCCAGCGAAATAGTTTCGTAGAGCCGAAAGGCTGTCTGGGTTCCGGCAGGAACTAGTTCTGGACGGCGAAGCCCTGCCGGATAGATGACACCGTATGTGTGCAACCCCGTAGAGAGGTCATAGTTTCGATCCTTTTGCCCGAGGGGCTGTTTTGAGAGTGCCTCCCGAAGGGCTGTCCAAGTGACGGTCCGAGTTCTGTGAGTCCTCCCGAAGGGCTATCCGAGTGACCGTCCGGGTTTCGAAGGTCCTCCCGAAGGGCTGTCCGCAACACCATCCGGGGGACTGTTCGACCGCCTCCCGGAGGGCTGTCTGAGGAGCAGATGAGGGTATACATCCTCGCGGTTGGGAGGTTGTAAATCCTAACTGTGGGGATCTGCACCGCCTATCGTCATCGTTTCTACTTCCCGCTGCGCTACGAGTCGGTAACGAAAAAGATCAAACCATGTATGCAGTCTCCATAGTGGTCCTGGGCTGGTGCATAGGTCAGAATTTTTTTGTTTTCTGCTGCGTTACCCTACATGTGCGCCGACGGATCCATCGACGAGATTGAGTGGACATGTAGGTCCTCGTTGTCCACAGCTTCGGCCCTTCCAATGGTGGTGATCATAGTGTTCAATAAGGTCTCTTCTGACGTCTTCTCCCGCTTCGGCAATGTGATGAGGACATGACTACCTTGGATACGACCAAACATATTGCATACATGCATATTTGTCAGGTGATTTCTAGAGCAAATTATTCAATAATCTATTTATGTTATCCAGAACAAAAATACTTCACACACTTTTGTGTTTTGTCTAATTGCAGGTTTTTGGGACATTTGTACAATCCACATATGAAGATAGGGGAAAAGGAGAAGTTTAGGTTCTGTTCAAAAAGTCCTCTCACGTCACTTTTGGGCCAAGAGAAGATAGAGTCCAAGTCTCTCACGTTCTGGATTCAGATTCGGACTGCACAGTTATACCTGACTCAAAATGCCAACAACTTTTTCATACGGACTCCGAATTGGGTGATTCTTTTTTTGTTGGAAAGTAGATTTCGTCCTCTTTCCAACCCAACTGGAATCACCTTTAAATTCGTCCGGAGCGTTGAGATATGTACGAAATAATCTGACGCTGCAGCAGAATCCGAGTCAAACAACAAGTCCAAAGGTGTTGCATCACCTCCACTTGGGCCCATGAGCCTTGTACGACCTAGGGTTGGTTTTAGGCTGCCTTGGGACGTCCTCCCACCTCCTTGGCCTCCACTCCTTGCTCCTATATAAGTAGATCCATCAAGTAGCTTTTTTGCTTGGGATTTGTTTAGTTAAAAGTTAGCCATTGCAACTTCGCGTACTTCGTTTGTGTCCAACGACCAGACCAAGACCACTTACGGATCCCCACCATTATCAATACTTCATATATATTCACAATATTCAGATTGCTTTATCATATTCTTGCTAGTTTTTCGTTTGCTTGCAGGAATAGACCTTCGTGGTCAGGCTGATCGTGCTTCCGGCATCGTCAGTAACCTCAGGAGATTGGTTTAGCGATTGCTAAGGCGCAACGTCGTGCATGTTTGTAGTCGGATCGTCAAAGTCGACTCCACCAAATCGATAGTTATCATCTCATCGAAAGATCGGGACACCCTCGCCTCTATCAAGTGGTATCAGTTTTCAGGTTATCCGGTGAGAATTTCCAGTTTCCCCTAGTTTAGATTTATTTTCTTACCTATTGTCCAAGAAAAAGCCACAAAAAAGTTAGATCTATTCATCTTTTTGTCCAAGCCTGTATGAGCCTTTGCAATTTTCTTTTCATTGTTTGCATTATTGAATTATCGGTTGCATCGTCGTGTCGAGTTGCTGGTCTTAGTGTCTAGTTCGTTTAGAGTTTTGAGTTCTGTTCACATTAGTCACGTCGCCGCTGCATCGCTATCCCTTCCGCTGTCCACCACACCATCCATCAATTTCTACCACGTGCTACCCATAGTTCATTGTTACAATCATAGTTGAGGTCGTTCACATCTTCGCTTGATCCAATTTGCATCTTATATAGTTTGTCTTGGAAAGAGGGAGAGAAAAAAAAAGACAGAGAAAAAAAGAGAAAAAAAAGAAGTCAGAGAAAAAAAGAGAGAAAGAAAAAGAAAAAAAAATTGAGGAAAAAAAAGAGAAAAAAAAACAAAATTCGGATCTATCTAGACTCAATCTCGTAGTTGAATTCGAATTGGAATCTGTTTTGTGCACTGTTCAGTAAAACAGGCATAACTTCCTCACACGAAGTCCGTTTTGGCTCCGCGAGTACTAAAATGAAAGCTAGCGACGAGCCACATCTAAATAGTTGCAGAGACTAGTTCAATATTTGACACCTCAAAATCGTCTTCTAAATAGGTCTTTTTGCCCTCCGAAGTTCGCGGACACAGTTTATTCCAGTTTTTCAAGCCAGTTTCAGAATTCTTTGACTCCTCATATCAACTCGGAATTGAGTGATTCTTTTTGCATTGGAAAGCTTGAGTTAGTAGAATTCTTTGAAAAAATTTATCAGAAAATTGGCTCAAACTTTTCAAGAGGAAAGTTGGAGAGAGAGTTGTTGTATATCCTGCTTGGCAGTTGTAATTCATCATTATCTTTACTGCCGTTGTGATCTTCACTTATATCTTGCTATCCAGAGCTACTTAGTATCCTTCATTGATGCTAGTTGTGCTACGCCGTGACCTCATTAGTGTTCTAGGCTCGCGTCTCTAGTCCGGTCTAGCCTAGGACCAGCACAGTACCGTCGTTGAGCGTTTATTCAACATTGCATCTCTGAATTGATTATTGCTAATATTTTGCTACCATATATAGCCAACCCAGCTCCACATATTTCTGCACCGTGTATACGTACGTTCCCCTGGCAATCGCTTTACACAACCTTCAGAGTTATTTGACACCGCTGGTTGCCTGTCACTACCTGCTGCTTGGTAAGAACTTGTAAGATATTGATATTTGCTTTACTGTGAGCATTTTACAACCACATCCTAGTAGTTCATAGGAACATTATTCTCGAATTTTGTTTCTTGTTTCTACTAATCATGACAGGTTCCGGAGATAGACGTTCTTGGACGACGGACACATCTTCACCATCACGAGAGTTGGGACAACACACACAAGCACATGGTCAGGTTATCTCCTTACCGTCATTTGAGGGTAGATTTAATCCTGCTATTTATCAAGCTTGGGAGCTTGAAGTAGAACAAGTTTTTAGTCACCATGACTTTTCTGAACTTGAGCGAGTACGAGCTGCCACTAGAGCATTTACTGGTTTTGCTTCTGTTTGGTGGAGTGTGCATTGTAAGAAAAACATTGATAACCAACCCACAACTTGAAAAGATTTGCAAGCTGTAATGAGACAACAATTTTTTCCTCCTTACTATCGTCGTGAATTGCTTCGCAAATTGGAACAATTAAAACAAGACAGTAACACTGTTCATGCTTACTACCAAGAGTTCAAATCTTATATGCATCATTGTGACATAGAAGAATTTGTGGATGATACAATGAATAGATTTTTTGGTGGTTTGAACCATGATATTCAGGCACGATTTCAGTATATTCCTTGTTGCATTACTGGTATGTATGTTCGTGCTTGTACCTTTGAGAGACAGTTACAGGAGGATGCATTGGGTGACTGCAATAACTACTATTCTAGTTCATGCTCACCACCACCGCTTGGTTCCTCCACCGTTGCACCTACTAGAGCAGCCACACCTCAGATTGTGAGCGCAACATCATCTCAAGAGTATGGTACATTGCCATCATCCGTACCTACATCAGCTACATCTTTGCGACAAGGTAACTGTAAAGGTATTGATGATATAACTTCACATGAGAATGATGCATGCCTAGTTAACTTGAATACATCATGCGTTGAGTTACCTGTTGATTTGAGCGCGTCACCTATTTTAGAGAATCATGTTACTGTCATGAATGCGTCATGTGATCAAACAACTGAAATACCAACAATTTTGAGTGCACCCAATGAATTAACTGTTGATGCAAAAGAACCAATGTTTAATCATTTTGATATGACCTCTAATCTTGGTGATGATTCTGTGTCAAATGACTTATTGCATGTTTGCTTATTTAAGCATGTTGTAGCATGTAAATTTGATGCAAGTAAGGTTTATTCACCAATGTTGGGATGGTTTAATGATGAATATTGTCAATCTTTTCATATGAATAAGAGCTTCACTTATATGTGCAAACTGAGTTGCAATACTTTCATGCCTTCTACTTCTTGTGATAATATTTTGGCTTTATATTTTATTAACTATGAAAGTTACTCATGTATACATGTGCCATATGTGCAAAGTCCACGGGAAGTAAAAATGGATGACATATACATATATAACATGTACACCTTGTCTCTTTTGTTAGCCACATTTCAGATTAAGGAACGCCGAGGACGGCTTTATTTTCAAGAAGGGGAGGATGATGAGGACATGACTACCTTGCATACGACCAAACATATTGCATACATGCATATTTGTCAGGTGATTTCTAGTGCAAATTATTCAATAATCTATTTATGTTATCCAGAACAAAAATACTTCACACACTTTTGTGTTTTGTCTAATTGCAGGTGTATGGGACATTTGTACAATCCACATATGAAGATAGGGGAAAAGGAGAAGTTTAGGTTCTTTTCAAAAAGTCCTCTCACGTCACTTTTGGGCCAAGAGAAGATAGAGTCCAAGTCTCTCACGTTCTGGATTCAGATTCGGACTGCACAGACATACGTGACTCAAAACGCCAACAACTTTTTCATACGGACTCCGAATAGGGTGGTTCTTTTTTGTTGGAAAGTAGATTTCGTCATCTTTCCAACCCAACTGGAATCACCTTTAAATTCGTCCGGAGCGTTGAGATATGTACGAAACAATCTGACGCTGTAGCAGAATCCGAGTCAAACAACAAGTCCAAAGGTGTTGCATCACCTCCACTTGGGCCCATGAGCCTTGTACGACCTAGGGTTGGTTTTAGGCTGCCTTGGGACGTCCTCCCACCTCCTTGGCCTCCACTCCTTGCTCCTATATAAGTAGATCCATCAAGTAGCTTTTTGCTTGGGATTTGTTTAGTTAAAAGTTAGCCATTGCAACTTCGTGTACTTCGTTTGTGTCCAACGACCAGATCAAGACCGCTTACGGATCCCCACCATTATCAATACTTCATATATATTCGCAATATTCAGATTGCTTTATCATATTTTGCTAGTTCTTCGATTGCTTGCAGGAATAGACCTTCGTGGTCAGGCTGATCGTGCTTCCGGCATCGTCAGTAACCTCAGGAGATTGGTTTAGCGATTGCTAAGGCGCAACGTCGTGCACGTTTGTAGTCGAATCGTCAAAGTCGACTCTACCAAATCGATAGTTATCATCTCATCGAAAGATCGGGACACCCTCGCCTCTATCACAATGTGTGCGCCATCAGATCTACTGACGAAATCAGGTGGATACGTTTACATTCATCTCTGTGGCAAAAAGGGGAGTTAGTTGTGTCATCGTCGGGTCAGTGCTACTACAGCAGCAACGACATAGATATGGATATTCCGTCTTAGGTGGACGTCTAGATATCATCGACCCAGTGTCATCTGCTTCTCCAAGCCATGGATCCATCAACATAGTCAGCACTTCCCCACAGAGGTCTGTTACTGGCGCGCCATTGGAATGTGCACGACAGAGAGGATGGACGGTTCCACAAGGAATGGATTGTATTTTCCTTTTCTTTTAGGTTTTTTTGTAGTGTTGGTGTTTCATTAATATAGAGCTTTGGCTCCTTTGGAAAAAATTCAACTGTATGGCGAGACTAAGGCTAGTGAGCATGGATTTGCAAGATAGCAAATGGAGGAGACCTTTCTTCTTCACTGATTTAATACAAGATACATGCATCGCATCCTGATAAAGTGGATCCTTAAGCCCTTGACCTTTCATAACACAATTAGGCTCCTTAGTTAGACCTTACCTAATTTAGTATAATGGGTTTCCTGCCAGAATAATAAACAATGGGATTTCCAAATTTATTTTCCCTAAGAGCAACTTCAATGGGGTGATCCATTTCGTCCGCCCGCGTCCGTTTGGATCAGCGCGGACAAAAGTGGCGGCCCAACGCGCCGACCCAAACGGACGTGCGTCCGTTTTTCGTTCGCGGGCGACCCATTCCCGGCCCAATTTTGAGCCGGATTTGCGTCGGCGCGGACACAAGACGGACGCGCGCGCGCCTACTCCTCCCCCGGGCCCGCCTGTCGGTCGGAGCCACCGCCATTCCCCCCCCCCAAAACACTCCCGCCCGCGCGCGCTCCCGCCTCAACCAGCCATGGACGACGCCATCGACCTCGACGCCGCCGGCGGCCTCGCCTCCCTCGCCTCGTCCAGCGCCGCCGCGACCAAGACGAAGAAGCCTCGTGCCCCGCGCAAGACCGCTGCCGCGACCAAGCCGAAGAAGCCGCTGACGCCCGAACAGCGGGCAAGGGAGTCGGCCAAGAGGAAGGACCGGAGGCACGCCGCGGACGCGAGGGATGAGGCAGCCGCGCAGGCCGCCGTCGCCGCCGTGCAGCAGGAGTTCACCAACGCCCGCGTCGCGGCGGCAACGAGGGAGGCACTCTACATGCTAGGGGTAAACCCTAGCCAGCGCAGCCTCGTCCAAGCCGCCGTCGCCGTGGCCAGCACCGGCTCCTCGGCGTTTCCTCGGATGGTGCTGCCCGACTCACCCCGCGCGTCGGTTTGCAACCCGATCCCCGGCTTCCACGTCTACCCGCAGGCCTCCCGCCTCTCCGGGGAGTGCTCGCCCGACGTGAGCGTGGTCGCGCCTTCCACGCCCGCGCCCGCGCCCATCGACCTCAACGCCACCCCGGTGGTCGGTGGCTCATCATCCGGCGGCTTGAGGAAACGCGCGCGGCAGACGCCGGACGACGGGCTCCCGGACGCCCGTAACCTGTTCGAGGAAATGCCGTCCGCCGTCGACGAGGACTACATGCGGAACCTCATCTTCGAGGGTGGTGTTCCGGGCGCTGGCTACGATCCTGACGAGACACAAAGCCAGGACGGCCGCGGGGCGTTCACGCCGGCCGCTGGCTATGATCCCGATCAGGCGGCCTTCATGCGTGATCAGGTCGGCATCGACCTGGACGGCTTCCCCCTTGACCACGAGTTCCCGGGAGACTACGGGCTAGAGGAAGAGGACGAGTGCGATATCGAAGTGGAGCCTTTGTTCGAGGACGAGCTCGCCAACCAAGCCGCCGGTCCTAAGCCGAAGCGCAAGAGCAAGCGCATGAAGGCGTACACAGCTGCCGAGGACAAGCTTCTTTGCGAGTGTTGGCGCGACATCGGACAAGACCCCAAGACGGGCGCCGAGCAAAAGCATTCAACCTTTGGACTCGTGTCCACCGAGAGTTTCATGAGCGCAAGAAGTTCCCACCTTACCAATTTGTGAGCACGCGCGGGTGGGTCTCCATTTCCAAGCGGTGGAGGGTGATCCAACAAGAGTGCAACAAGTTTTGCGCCACCCTTGAGAGCGCCAAGGCCCGCCCCGTGAGCGGCATCGGCATGCAAGACATGGTATGGTAGCAAGCAAGCCGCCCTCTTTTGTGTCATCAAGATCATCCTTTGCGTGTTCATTTGCATATCACTTGCCCATATGCTTGCATGCAAATATTTTGTAGGCATTTCAAGCTTTGGAGGTATTCAAGGTTCAACACAATGGCAAGTGCTTCAACCTCTCCCATTGTTATCGGGTCATCAAGGACGAGGAGAAGTTCAAGGCACAAAATGCCGCACTCAAGGCACGTGGGGGAAGAAAGCCGTGGAGGATGTTGGGGAGGGCGAGCCGGCACGGCCGCGGGGGAAGACCAACTCCAAGAAGGAGGACAAGCGAGATGCGGCCACCAACGCCTTGATCGCAAGCGTGGACGGCATGATGAATAAGAAGGACTCAAGGGAGGAGGAGCGCCGACGTTTCAAGGCGGAGCAAATGGATGCTTTCATGGAGATCCAAAGGAGGAGGCTTGATCTGGACGCCGAGAAGCAAACCAAGATGTTTGAGCTCGAGGCGGAGAAGCAAGCCAAGATGCTAGAGATCGAGGCCGCCAACGCCAAGACCAAGGCCAAAGAAGTGGCTCTCGCAAGCATGATGACCGGGGTGGAGATCATGAAGGCGGATCTCAACAGCGTGTCGCCAAGGAAGAGGCCGTGGTTCGAGAAGATGCAGGCCAACATACTCAAGTTCAACGACGAGTGATCTACGGCGGCGAGGGCCATCTTTTTTATATGTCGGCAGGTGTGCCGGCATGACCACGGGAGCCGCGATGGCGTGGTCGAACTCAAGTCCCACCCTTTTTTGTGTGCTGACATGTGTTCGGCCGGCTGGCGAGTGCGCCAGCATGAACTGTGGTATTTTCTGAAGCCGGCATTGTATGCCGGCGCTGGCATGGTGCCAGCATAAGACATGGCCGCTGGCATGATCGGCCGCGGGCCTTTTTTATTTAAAAGTTGAATACGGACATGAAATGGGTCGGCGCATTGGGCGCACTGCCGACCCAAATACAAAACTGGGCGGACGCCGGGCAGACGGCCAACCTAAACGAATAAAAAGCGGACAAATGCGCCGTCCGTTTGGATCGGCTCGTTGGAGTTGCTCTAATATTCTCCTCCTTTTCCCTAGAGTTTTGGACTCTCTGTGCACCATCTTCTCTTCATCGACTTGGACTCCACAATCTCCAATCGCAACTTGTCCAAGTGCTTCTGCTTGCTGTCCTGTCTGTCAGCATACCAAACAAAACTTGTACGGCGTAGGTCTCTATGAACTTTGGCAGGTGCCCAGTATTGTTTTAACTTCCATGCAAATGGGTATATATGCATATTTGACCCATTTTTCAAGTAATCCTTTTTCGACGAAGAATAGCGTGAAATTCAGTGAAATTAATTAGAAGTGGGAAAACAACTAACCAGAACCAGTGACCATGATGCATCTACCAAAAAAATATGCTGCTCATGGAGAGAAAACGATTACCACTGGTTGGAATAGCTATTCGATTCCACTACTTGAGGTAGGCCTAGGTGTCGAGAAACCAACATGGAATCAGAACGGAGCGGAAAATTTTCACACGCTGTACTTGACTCCACTACTCCCGGCACAAATGTCAAGCAGGCATGATGGCACTAGACCAGAACATAGTAACGCATAAAGCTGTACTTGGCTCCACTACTTATGGAAATGTAGAAAAATACAATTTTAATGCCTCAATCAAGACGACTGGCAATTTTATCATTGAGATGACATCTCGGCACTAGAGAGCACCCTACACAATGAAGTGGTGGCTGCACAGCATTCCATTGCTTTATTCTCTTCCATGGTGTGTTCCCTTACTACTCCAAAGAAGAGAATAAACAGCTAATAATGGTAATGCAGTTGGTATCGCCGGTTTTAGGAAAGATTCTAATTCCAGCAGCAATTAAACTCAACAACAACTTTTCTTTTCCTTAACAGAAAAAGAAACAGTTAAATGAGGCTTACCTAAACAACCAACGCTGCAAAGATGAGCATTTGAGGGTGAAGAGGCTTCCACGTGGGCAGTGCCGCATGTTTGTCTCCACTAGATAACTCAAAAATAATAGGGAAAACTTTGTTTTTGCCACTCTAGTTTTTGCCAACTTTGCTTATGCCACTCTAGAATTTGACATTTCACTTTTGCCACTCTTAGCTTTTGACAATATATCACTTTTGCCATTCCGTGGCAAAAGCAAAATTTTCAGAGTGGCAATTATGATACATTGTCAAAAGCTAAGAGTGGCAAAAGTGAAATGAAAAATTATCATTTTTGCCATGGAATGGCATTTGTGATGTATTGTCAAAAGCCAAGAGTGGCAAAAGTGAGACGTCAAAATCTAGAGTGGCATAAGCAAAATTGGCAAAAGCTAAAGTGGCAAAAACAAAGTTTTCCCAAAATAATACTTAGAGAGCGGAATATCAGAAAGCCAGACCATAAATTTCTGTAAACATCAAATCAAGTATGCAAAAATGAATTGATAGTTTAGAAAAGCATCATTCCAAAGTGTTTTGTTCCCTTCCTTTTCCATTTTCTCCACAAGGGCCTACTTCCTTGCCTTGCTGCAGACAATTGCATCTAGATGTATTTTTGTGACTAAGGTATTTTTGGTGTGCTCTCCAAAAAAACAGATTTAGTGCAATGTGACTGCAAATTTGTGAAATGTTCCTTTGATAACATTTTGGAAATACTAATGATAGATGACAAAATGACAATGTGCAAAACTAAGCAGCACTATCTGCTGATACTCCTGCAAAAATAAAAAATAAAATGGCTGAGTACAACATAAGATAGTCAGCGACATAATCTTCAGAGACCCACTTGCATGAAGGTGTCTAATGTTTCCGAAAGAAATAACATGGAGATAGTGATTTAATACCTTTTCAGAGAACTCAACAGTGGTAAACCATCAGCTTTAATTATTATTTTTCATTTCAATCAAGACAAATATATTATTATTTTATCTAGTATATTAATACCAATACCAAACAGAAGAACTGAAGAGATGTACCAACAAACGAAGATAAAACAAGTGTGCAAATTTGTACTTATCATCATTGATACCTCATGATTCTAGTAAAAATAGTTATTGTCTAGAACTTAAAAGAAGACACATGAAGTATTACTTGTACAGATTCTGTGTGCAACTGTTCGAGAAGAAACAAGGCCTTTGGTTGGCTGTCTTGGAAAAAGTGGTTAGATCCTCTGTGTGGCCTTTTCAGTTCTTTCCACGCATACCCAACTAAAAAAGAACACACATACTACTCATGTCTCACACTTGAAGAAGCAGCGTTCTTGCCACTATAAATAGACGCTCATACTCTAGCAATGCCCAATAAGCAGCTCAAGGCACATCGAAGTATATTAGCTTCGCAACAACCAGACAGAGTATTTACCGTGCAAGACCAAAATACCTCCCTCCCCTTCCAACCATGTCTAGGTCGGTGGAACCTCTTATTGTGGGGCGGGTGATTGGAGAAGTTCTTGATACATTTAACCCATGTGTGAAGATGGTAACGACCTATAACTCCAACAAGCTTGTCTTCAATGGCCATGAGCTCTACCCATCAGCGGTTGTATCTAAACCACGAGTAGAGGTCCAAGGGGGTGACTTGCGTTCCATGTTCACACTTGTAGGTGCATTTAATTCAATCCGGGAACTCCATATTCAACTCTTGAGTATTATATACTTGTGTTTTCTTCCTAATGGCCACAATTATTCATATTTCAGGTTATGACAGACCCTGATGTGCCAGGGCCAAGTGATCCATATCTAAGGGAGCACCTTCACTGGTAATCTTTCTTCTGCACATTTCTTTCTGCTGGGTGGCCACTGATCAACTAGAAATTAGTATATGTTGCTAGATAGCAGCACATCTCCGTATTGCCTTCATATGAAGAAGACTGTTTTCTGAAGACTTCTAATTGGAGCCATTTTGTCATATATGTTACACTTACAGGATTGTTACTGATATACCTGGGACAACAGATGCTTCTTTTGGTAGGTCCCTTCGAACAAATTTGAATTGGTCTATTCCATGTTCTGCATTTTGATAAATAACCATCCAACTTTCCAACTGCAGGACGGGAAGTCATAAGCTATGAGAGCCCAAAGCCCAACATAGGCATCCACAGGTTCATTTTTGTGCTCTTCAAGCAGAAGCGAAGGCAGACTGTAACTGTGCCTTCCTTCAGGGATCATTTCAACACCCGTCAGTTTGCTGCGGAGAATGACCTCGGCCTCCCTGTGGCAGCTGTCTACTTCAACTGTCAGAGAGAGACTGCTGCCAGGAGGCGCTGAAAATCCAGCTCTCGTTGTCCCAGTTATGACAAATAAAGGCCTATGGAGTTCCAATCTTCTTTTCGAAGTGGATACTCGTCTGCTACATTACTTGCTCGTGAACCAATGCTTCCTTGCCACATTACTTGCTCATGGATCTACAAATAAATCAAATGCATTTTGCAGATTGTATTAGAATTAGATTGTTTTGTAAGCAGTAAGATTGATAATCATGTTGACAAATGCCAGTGCAGCAAGTGGTCCATGTTTGTGGTTCCAAGTCGTGTATTAGCCAGTTATCACGAAATCCAGGGTCAAGTAGACAATCCTAACTGGCAAAAAGGCTTTATCTACTGTATGTCGCATGCTGGTTCCAAGTTATGTGCACCTTTTCGGCTTTTCTGACAAGCAATCTCCTGTAACAGAACTTTGTTAGATATTGTTGCGTCACCTCATAGAACAATGAAAACCCTCCTAACTGTATTGCATTGCCACTATATTCAGAGAGGCATGGAGATATCCAACGATCTAGAGGATCACCCACTAGAAATGCCAAAAGTACGCCCCCACCCTATTTTGCCTTCATCATGTCCTTACACTCAGCGACAAAACAATATCCATTTGATACACATTGCATATTAATAATTTACTCAAATTTAGCTATAAACTGACCCTCTTTCCCCGTCCTCTAGGAATACTAGTATAATGCCCGTGCGTTGCCACGGGCTTTTGAGATATTTTGCTAGAATTATGTAAACATAATGCATATTATATTTCACATGTAAAAAAAGCACAGGTATAATTGAGTAATAATTTAAGTCAACTTCACTTACATTGTAAATCTTTTCCTAATAATAAAGCACGGGTTGAGCATGTCGGGTTCACCGGCGTGGCAATTTTACATAAAAGTCCCTTCATTTTTAGGCAATTAAGCCGCAGACTATCATCAAGTCGGCAAAAAGAATCGTTTTTTTTTCTTTTTTTTTAAAATAAACCCCTTGACTTTCGGTCGTAGCATGCGGATGGATATCGACGACGAGGGCGGCCAGCCATGGCCACGGTTGCGGGGGGGCGGGGGGGGGGAGGTCGTCGGGCTTCTGCAGGAGCTGCTGGCGAGGTGGCTCGGGCGAGCTTGGCCAAGAGGCGCTCCAATGATGGTGGACTGCAGGGGAGGCAGCGGCTTGGGGCCAGAGGAGCCCGTTCTCGCTGCGGTGTTCGTGGCCGGCGGCAAGAGATAGCAGGAGGTGTACAAAGCGCAACGGCACGGGCAGCGCCATGGTTGCAGCCGATGTGAGGCAGAGCCGGCGGCTCGGGCGGCACCATGGTATGCTAATGTATAAGCTGACTGTCAATGGAGCAAACAGGGAACTACACGCAGGAGCTAAACAATAATTGGCAAGCCCAAGGACAAATACCTCGAGAGGAACGTATTGGAGCAGCAGTTGTGGGGACCCTGATGCCTCAGGGAGTGGTGCGGAGGAGGTGTCTTGCATTCAGTCAGTCATTCAAAGCAAACAACAACACCTCCTTCGATAAAATCCGCAACCTAGTGCATCATTCGTCGGCCGCCCACGTCGTAGATTTTAGACCACCATTTTTCTCAGGATGTTTGGTCTACTAAATCTTGTGCACCCAGCCTATAGCAACCCAATGCGTCATCAACCAGTGACAACACCTCGACATGTCTGATGGAAAATCAACCTAACACCAAAATAGCATGTCACATACCAGACACGGACCACATTAATTCCTAGTAATTTACCTAGAAACTGTCCAAACAGCCCACATCCCTTTTGGCAACACAAACATAAACATTGTATTATCAGTTTCTTTTCTTTGGAATGAGATTGGGAGCTGTCCTACTTAATTAAAAAAATGAACATTCAGGAGCTAACTTCACCAAAAATCATGCAACCCATTTTCAAATGGGGCTGATTCAGTATAGTCCCTCTCGCAAAGGAAACTTCGTCAATGACTAACAGAGCTAGGCCTATAATTCTTTTTTTTTCTAGATACATAGTAAGAAAACATCTGAGCTAAGCATCAAAGTCATTTTCCCCTATCGCACAACAAACTCTGCAGTGCCTAATTAAGTTTTGCATACCATTTCAGGAACCATCACAACATTACTGCCAACAAAAACAATTGCGATTCAGACGGGTTCCAATTAATAAAATATAAGAACCAATAGTTGGAACAGTGCATTATTCTTTATGTGGAAAACTTACGCGTAGAAGATAAAAACATCACCTCAAATCCTTAACTTCTTATTATTCCAATGTAAATTTGGCAGGAATCCTTTGGCTGAACAAAGATTCCGATGAATGTGTGATCTCCTCTTTCATAATAGCATGTCCACTTTCAACGGCAATATACAATAGCAATTAGAGTCCATATAAAGAAATTTTCCTTCTTCGCTAACCAAATATGAACCAACTGGAGAACATTATTGGTGCATGTAAAGCACTACATAGTACATTCTCTTGCAATCTCTCAAACTTAATGTTCACATGTCATTACATCTGATTCCACGAGGTTCTCCCTCTCAATCAACTCCTAGCGGGATTGAAGTCATCACTGAAATTGGCAAGAAGAATACCATGGATCGGCAATCTGTCAGCATAAACAATCGTGACAAAAACAATCGAGATACTGCAATCACCTGATATAGTAGCTTGCCAATTACATAATGGGGTCCAAGAAAAATTGATTGGATTAATAAGAATAGAACCAAAAATTCTTTTATGTTAGGAAATCAGAAACTTTGTGTCGGCTTATTACCAAAAACAAAAACCAGTTAAGGTTGATTCATTCAACAACATGAGAGCTCAAACCAAGTTCAGGTGGCTTTCATTCAGTATTGTGTGATCATGAAGTGTTCAGCAAAAAAAGAGTGCATAGAAATTTTTCTAAACAACCGGAATAAGGACAAACACGCTCAGCAGCGGACGCCAGCACACAAAAATGCAAGGGCATAGCAAGCACACAAGCATGTACATAAACAAGCAAGCGTAGCAGCTAGAACAATTTCCCCAACAACCCAGTTGACATCATAACACCATTCCCCTCCTGTATATCTCACTCCCCTCTCCAGCCCCAGTGACATCCTGCCTTGCGGGCATCGTTCATCCCCAAACAGGGCGCCTCCGTCTCATCTCCTCTGGCCCAAGTGAAAGGACCAGTTTGGGAATTTGAAATGTTGTTAGGTACCTTGATGGAGCGGGCATGTGCGTAAGGCTAGGGTCGTCTTGAGAAGACGACCTTCCCCGTGAGCAGCTTCTGGAGCGACTTCACGTTGGCGCCCAACACCCTTTGGTCGAGGAGGCCGACAGGGAGCACCGCTAGGCATCAAGAGACCCAACCACGGAGGAAACTGAGGAGAAGGCCGGGTGAGCTCCACCGTTGTGCTCCTCCATGGATCCAGTAGCGACCACCGTGGCAACCTGGCTAGCATCGTCGGTTGTGGCCATGGCCAAATCCGTGGCACGACGACGGGAGGTCGGGGAGGGAGAAGAACGACGACTGTGGAGGTCTCCATCCGTCAAACTGGCCAAGTGTACAGATCCAACAGGGAGGAGATCGATGGAGATCGAGAGACGACGTCATGGAGGTGAGGGCTGGCCGGTGGCAATGGAGCGGGGGAGGAGGAATCCAGCGGCGGTGGCGACGGCTACCCCGGGACCTCGGCGGCGGCAAAGGGATCCGCAAGGGCGGCCCGTCCAGGACCTCGGCGGCGGCAAAGGGATCGGCGGCTAGGGCGTGGTTTCCATGGACGTAGCGAATAGATCAGCGGCAGCAAAGGGATCCACGAGGGTGGCTCGTCCAGGACCTCGGCGGCGGCAAAGGGATCGGCGGCTAGGGCGTGGTTTCCATTGACGTAGCGAATAGATCGGCGGCGGCGGAGGGATCGGCAGCAGCGAAGGCAGCTGGGCCGTGGTTATCGTCCTCGTAGCGAGACGAACAAGGGCAATCTGGATCGACAGTTTTTTCCGCGAGGAGGCCTCGCTCCCTCGTTCGTGTGAGTCGGGCCGATTTTTTTTCGTCGGTTTTTTTTCGTTCGTCAGTTTTTGTCTGAGTTTTTGTCATGCGAGGGGAATAGCTACGTGGTCTTTATTGTTTTTCTGGTGCGACGGGATGGTTGTGTGGATGTGGGAGGAGAGACGAAAAAACAGACGAAGGTGGGACGAAAATAAACCCGGAACGGAGACTACCAGCTGAGACATTAGGAGTAGAGATCAGAGCTCAAACCAAGTTCAGGTGGCTTTCATTCAGTATTGTGTGATCACGAAGTGTTCAGCAAAAAAAGAGTGCATAGAAATTTTTCTAAACAACCGGAACAAGGACAAACACGCTCAGCAGCGGACGCCAGCACACAAAAATGCAAGGGCATAGCAAGCACACGAACATGTACATAAACAAGCAAGCACAGCAGCTAGAACAATTTCCCCAACAAACCAGCTGACATCATAACACCGTTCCCCTCCTGTATATCTCACTCCCCTCTCCAGCCCCAGTAACATCCTGCCTTGCGGGCATCGGTCATCCCCAAACAGGGCGCCTCCGTCTCATCTCCTCTGGCCCAAGTGAAAGGACCAGTTTGGGAATTTGAAATGTTGTTAGGTACCTTGATGGAGCGGGCATGTGCGTAAGGCTAGGGTCGTCTTGAGAAGACGACCTTCCCCGTGAGCAGCTTCTGGAGCGACTTCACGTTGGCGCCCAACACCCTTTGGTGGAGGAGGCCGACAGGGAGCACCGCTAGGCATCAAGAGACCCAACCATGGAGGAAACTGAGGAGAAGGCCGGGTGAGTTCCACCGTTGTGCTCCTCCATGGATCCAGTAGCGACCACCGTGGCAACCTGGCTAGCGTCGTCGGTTGTGGCCATGGCCAAATCCGTGGAGCACGGCGACGGGAGGTCGGGGAGGGAGAAGAACGACGACTGTGGAGGTCTCCATCCGTCAATCTAGCCATGTGTACAGATCCAACAGGGAGGAGATCGAGAGACGATGTCATGGAGGTGAGGGCTGGCCGGTGGCAATGGAGCAAGGGAGGAGGAATCTAGCGGCGGTGGCGAAGGCTACCCCAGGACATCGGCGGCGGCAAAGGGATCCGCAAGGGCGGCCCGTCCAGGACCTCGGCGGCGGTAAAGGGATCGGCGGCGGCAAAGGGATCGGCGGCTAGGGCGTGGTTTCCATGGACGTAGCAAATAGATCAGCGGCAGCAAAGGGATCCACGAGGGTGGCTCGTCCAGGACCTCGGCGGCGGCAAAGGGATCGGCGGCTAGGGCGTGGTTTCCATGGACGTAGCGAATAGATCGGCGGCGGCGGAGGGATCGGCGGCAGCGAAGGCAGCTGGGGCGTGGTTATCGTCCTCGTAGCGAGACGAACGAGGGCAATCTGGATCGACAGTTTTTTCCGCGAGGAGGCCTCGCTCCCTCGTTCGTGTGAGTCGGACCGATTTTTTTTGTCAGTTTTTTTCGTTCGTCTGAGTTTTTGTCGTGCGAGGGGAATAGCTACGTGGTCTTCGTTGTTTTTCTAGTGCGGCGGGATGGTTGTGTGGAGGTGGGAGGAGAGACGAAAAAAACAGAAGAAGGTGGGAGGAGAGACGAAAAAAAATAGACGAAGGTGGGATAAAAATAAACCCGGAACGGAGACTACCAACTGAGACATTAGGAGTAGAGATCAGAGCTCAAACCAAGTTCAGGTGGCTTTCATTCAGTATTGTGTGATCATGAAGTGTTCAACAAAAAAAGAGTGCATAGAAATTTTTCTAAACAACCGGAACAAGGACAAACACGCTCAGCAGCGGACGCCAGCACACAAAAATGCAAGGGCATAGCAAGCACACGAGCATGTACATAAACAAGGAAGCGCAGCAGCTAGAACAATTTCCCCAACAACCCAGTTGACATCATAACACCGTTCCCCTCCTGTATATCTCACTCCCCTCTCCAGCCCCAGTGACATCCTGCCTTGCGGGCATCGGTCATCCCCAAACAGGGCGCCTCCGTCTCATCTCCTCTGGCCCAAGTGAAAGGACCAGTTTGGGAATTTGAAATGTTGTTAGGTACCTTGATGGAGCGGGCATGTGCGTAAGGCTAGGGTCGTCTTGAGAAGACGACCTTCCCCGTGAGCAGCTTCTGGAGCGACTTCACGTTGGCGCCGAACACCCTTTGGTGGAGGAGGCCGACAGGGAGCACCGCTAGGCATCAAGAGACCCAACCATGGAGGAAAATGAGGAGAAGGCCGGGTGAGCTCCACCGTTGTGCTCCTCCATGGATCCAGTAGCGACCACCGTGGCAACCTGGCTAGCGTCGTCGGTTGTGGCCATGGCCAAATCCGTGGAGCACGGCGACGGGAGGTCGGGGAGGGAGAAGAACGACGACTGTGGAGGTCTCCATCCGTCAATCTGGCCATGTGTACAGATCCAACAGGGAGGAGATCGATGGAGATCGAGAAATGACGTCATGGAGGTGAGGGCTGGCCGGTGGCAATGGAGCGGGGGAGGAGGAATCCAGCGGCGGTGGCGACGGCTACCCCAGGACCTCGGCGGCGGCAAAGGGATCCGCAAGGGCGGCCCGTCCAGGACCTCGGCGGCGGTAAAGGGATCGGCGGCGGCAAAGGGATCGGCGGCTAGGGCGTGGTTTCCATGGACGTAGCGAATA